>NC_056706.1:1621779-1719279 GCF_018831695.1 Puntigrus tetrazona | reverse complement strand
AATGATGTCTGCTGCGTTAACAAGTAATACATTCATGAGATAAACACATTTAACAGTATTGCATTTCACAAATAATCTTCCCATTAATGCGTGGTCATTAAAAGAGATTGTCAAGATGTGTGCAGCCTGTTACTAAAATACGGTCCGTGTCGATATGGATGAATGCTGATGTTCTGTTCTGTTTCAGATATCCCAGAGCCCATCATCACAGTGTACAGACAGCAGGAGGACGGGGAGGTTGTGTTTGTGCTGTGCAAGTTCACCTCAGTGCCTGGAAGGACATACAGAAGACAGTCTTTTAAGCTGTCTGTGGAGAGTGAACTAAACTACACCATGGAAACATTCAGAAACCCTTCTTTAGATTCTTCAGAGATGCGTGTGTATATGATCACCGTGAGTCCACCTGCTTCCTTCACCTGTGTGCATGAGGTCGATTTTTATGTAGATGTCAGGAACGTGAGCAGCCAGGCCTACAATTACAGTGTTTCAGGTAAAAATACATCTCTGCAGGAACACTTAGATTTTACGTCACTGCCTGGATCATGTAATATTGCTAAGTTTTTCCTATTTTTTAAACATTTTTATCTGTCTCTGCCTTCATTTTTATCTGCCTCTGTCTTCGTCCTGACGCCTAGGATGCATAATTATCCATTTAAAATATACATTAATGATATAGCTGATTGCTAGAGTGCTTGTATATGACTAAATCTCAGCCATACATACCAAAATACATTTTGTCTGTCTTTGCATATCCTTGCAGTCTCGGATCTTCACGGAGGAGGAGTATCTTTGTTATACGTCTGCCTTTTCTTTTCTTCTTCATTGCTGTTGGTCTCTTCATCTTGATTGCAGCAGTGATTGTGACCAACATCAGGAGCAAAACTAAAGGTGTGTGCTTCACCTGTTGCAAATAAATGCACAGAAAATGCAACTTTATGTATTTAATTTAATTATTGCCTCAATCATCCTTAACTCTGGCTGATAAAGATGCCTTTTAAAGAAAGCTCCAAAAATAACATGGAAAGCTGAGGATTAACATAAACATTTCAAATGAACTTTTCTCTTTTTAACTTCATGAATCTTAACTCTGTGTTTCTGATCATATCTGATCATATTTGTCCTTGTCCTTTTTGGGCTCAGGATTAGATTTGGACGAGGCTTGGGATTCAGTAGTTTAACAGCACACAGAAAATAACACCATAAACTCACTTTTGTTAACAGACACCGACTCCACAGCAGTTACCGACAATGACTACACAGAAGTGTAAAAATCACTTTAAGAAGAGAAGAGAACAGGCATGAAGAAAAACAAAAAACATATAAATGAAAAATATAATTGTTATAACCCATGACTAGGGGTGCACATAAGTGGTATGCAGATAAACATATGGGCTGTATACATTCAGACCACTTTGACAGATGTTAATGCATAAAAAATGCATAAAAACCATTATTACTGTATAAGATTTGCATTCAAACTTGAAGCATGAATCAAGGTTAAGCACGGATTTTTCAAAGAGAATAAGTGTAAATAAAGTGTAATAAAATTATTTGTTTATTTTTATAGTTATATTTAAAAGGTCAGACCATGTTCAGTGAAAACCAAACCAAGTCTCCAGGTGAACTCATGTGCACCCCTGCTTATATCCACAACCTTTACATTTTTATTTTAGTTTATTAGTTTTTTGTTTGTTTGGTTGGTTTTTGCTTATGCTGTAGTATTCCTCATTTGTTTGTTATATAAAAATAACTGAATCTGTTACTTCTGATTTCTTTACTGAAGCTTTGCTTTATGTTCACAAAGAGTAAGGGGGAGAAGCCATGGTATTGTATTTTTGAAAAATTTGTATATGAAAATAAAAACTATACTTGCATGTGATTTGCTTCTTTGTTCTAATTTTTGATAATAGACAATAAAACAATAAAACTAAAGACAATAAAAACGAATAGATATTTTTAGATTCATTGTCCATTCCAAACATCCATGTCTGCTACAAAATTGGGGTTTATATTTTTGTTGTGGAATGGACTTTTGATACAAAATAATGGACTCTAATTGACTAAAGTATTTTAAGAATCATGTTATTAAAACAGAAATTTACTGAAGTCAAAACATGAACCGCATTGGCATTAGCATGAAACGGTTTCATCAGGCACACGCACCTGTGTTTGAATTAATGATGAATAATGAAGTTGGTCTCAGATATTATGCTGTGGGATGCGTTTCCCTATCCATCCATCCATCCATTTACTACCGCTTATCCAGGGCCGAGTAGCGGGGGGGATCAGTCTTAGCAGGGACGCCCAGACTCCCCTCTCCCCAGACACTTCCTCCAGCTCTTCCAGGGGAACACAGAGGCGCTCCCAGGCCAACCGAGAGACATTGTCCCTCCAGCATGTCCCTAGGTCTTCCCTGGGGCCTCCTCCTGGTGGGACATACTCGGAACACCTCCATTGTAAGGCATCCGGGAGGCATCCGGAACAGATGCCCGAGCCACCTCAGCTGGCCTCTCTTGATTTGGAGGAGCAGCGGGTCTACTCCGAGCTCCTCCCGAGTGACTGAGCTCCTCACACTATCTCTAAGGGAGTGCCCAGCCACCCTAAGGAGGAAACTCATTTCGGCCACTTGTATCTGGGATCTCATCCTTTCGGTTGTGGGAGTGGGAATGAAGATTGACCGCTAAATCGAGAGCTTTGCCTTGTGGCTCAGCTCCTTCTTCACCATGACAGACTGGTACAGCGACCGCATTACTGCTGAAGCTGCACTGATTAGTCTGCTGATCTTTCGTTCCATTCTCCCCTCACTCGTGAACAAGACCCCAAGATACTGAAACTCCTCCACCTGAGGCAGGAACTCCCCACCAACCTGAAGGGGGCAAGCCACCCTTTTCCGACTGAGAACCATGGCCTCAGATTTAGAGGTGCTGATTCTCATCCCAGCCGCTTCACACTCAGCTGCACACTGTAGGTCCTGTCCAGATGCAGCCCACAGGACAACATCATCCGCAAAAAGCAGAGACGATATCCTGTGGTCACCAAACCAGACCCCCTCTGGCCCCCGGCTGCGCCTTGAAATCCTGTCCATAAAAATAATGAACAGGACCGGTGACAAAGGGCAGCCCTGTTGGAGTCCAACATGCACTGGGAAAAAGTCTGTCTTACTGGCGGCAATGCGAACCAAGCTCCTACTCTGATCATACAGAGATCAGACAGCCCTTATCAATGGGCCCCTTACCCTGGATTCCCAGAGCACTCTTCACAGGACACAGTGAGGAACCTGGTCGAATGCCTTCTCCAAATCCACAAAACACATGTGGACTGGTTGGGCAAACTCCCAGGAACCCTCCAGTACCCTGAAGAGGGTATAGAGCTGGTCCAGTTTTCCATGTCCAGGTGAAAGCCGCATTGTTCCTTCTGAAGCTGAGGTTTGACTATCGGACGAATACAGACTTGGCAGGCCAAAACGTACCATGAGAGTCTGTTGGGAATGTTTGGCAGAGACCCTGTTAGGAGAGATCTTCAGAACTTTGACCGATCCCGAGGAGGCTGGAAACATTGAGTCTAAGTGGACTATGTTCTCTACCTCTATTGTCGACGTGGACGTCTGGAGCTGTGGCCATAAAGTCTCTGGTGCATGTTGTGGCGGCAACTCCCAAACCCGGTGGTGGACACCAGAAGTAAGTAATGCCGTCAAGCTGAAGGAGGTGTCCTATCAGGCCTGGTTGGCTCGTGGGACTCCTAAGGCAGCTGACAGGTACCGGTGGGAAAAAACAGATGGCCTAAAAAGTGGTTCTGGCAAACCGTCCGACACCTCAGAAGGGGGAAGCGGTGCCCTGCCATGACTGTATACAGTGCTAGTGGGAATCTGCTAATTCCACTGGGGACATTGTCAGACGGTGGAAGGAATACTTTGAGGATCTCCTCAATCCTGCCAACGCTTCCACTGAGGGAGCAGGGGCTGGAGACCCAGGGGAGGACTCGACCATCACCCTGGCTGAGGTCACTGACCTGAGTACCTCAGGTCTCTGGATGTTGTGGGGCTGTCTTGGCTGACACGCCTCTGCAGCATCGCGTGGACGTGGGGGACAGTACCTCTGGACTGGCAGACTGGGGTGGTGGTTCCTCTTTTTAAGAAGGGGGACCGGAGGGTGTACTCTAACTATAGGGGGATCACACTCCTCAGCCTCACCGGGAAAGTCTATGCCAGGGTACTGGAGAGGAGAATAAAATATCTATCAGTTAATATTGCTTAATGCACCTAAGCTGGCATGAACTAACAATGAAGTGGATTTGGACTCTTGCTTGCTGATGGATTTTCTTAGTATTGTTTCTATTTTAGTTTAGTCTGTTGGCATAACAGGATGTATGAGTCATCCAAGTCTGCTACACCATAATGGCAGTTGCTCTTCTGAATCTGAACTCTTTTATTGAAATTTGTTTAATTTCATGGTTGTTTAAATTGTTTATTCAGAGCGCTATAGACTTTATAAAATGTAAAAATCTAGATTTCCATCTTTTTTTTTTTTTTTTTTTAAGGCATACCTCATTAAACAAATGTCAAGAACTGCACTTTACCACATAGAATAAAAAAAGAACTAAGTGAAACTTAAGTGAGAACTAATAAATAGCCTTCGCTACTGAGTCGAGAAAAGGGGGTGGGGCCCAGGACTCAGGCCACTGCTTTCATCATAAAAGCTTGCATTGACTATTCAAACTTTCAAAAGAGTTTAAAGCATTTAAACATGTATTTTAGATTGAAAAAAATGAATAGTTTTGCTTCCTTAGTCTTACTGCAGATGATTGTTATGGCACATTACCCATGCACTCAGTATATATATATATATATATATATATATATATATATATATATATATATATATATATATATATATATATATATATGTGTATGTGTGTGTGTATGTATGTATGTATGTATATATATATATATGTGTATATATATATACATATAAATGTTGCATTCTTTATGGGCAAAAGTGTGACTTCTTTTTGACACACTTCACATTTTCTTGTGAACACAGAGGACGTGTGTTAAGCCTTAAGACTCAAGTCTCATGTCAGCATGAATCAGCTTTATATCCTTTTATTGGTCCTTTGGTCTGCTGTCAGTAAGTGGATTTTATTTGTTTGCCACAGATTTTGTGTGTACCTGCTATATGTATGGGGTGGATAGAAGTAAATGCAATTTTTGTTCAGGTTCGTCTGATGTGTGGGAAGAATATGAAAATACAACAGGTACATTGTTTAATAGTATACTTTTCTATTCAATTAAATTTGTATAGTGATTTTTCGCTGTATAAAATAAATAGTTTCAAAGCAACTTTACAGAAATCTAAGTTTCTATATTATATTTAGTAGCAGCTTATCAGTGGTGACTATATGCCAAGTTGATGTCCATAGGACAGAAATGTACAGTAAAATCATACAGTTAATGTTATGTAATCAAGGACCGTAATGATTTTATTTTCTCTGGTTTTCGGTCATCTCAGATCTTCATAAGGTCTTCTCTGTCAGAAGTGTTGTCAGATAGAATCAACACACACTGTAATTTTATGTGTCAGCGGCTCCTGTCTATTAACTTTCATTTTAAAGTGCAGTTGTACTATAAAAAAGCATTTCGACACATGCATGATTGTTTGCTCATGCCTGTTTTTAATGTGGTTTAAGCAAAAGTTGAAGTGAGATGAAATCCCGTCATGAGGTCGTTTGCCGATCCTGCCCCTCTTTCTTCTCTGTTCAGTGCTTTCCTGACAGCTCTCTATTGTCCCAATAAAGGCAGAAAACACCTGTTAATATATCTTGAAAAAATGTTGTCTATTTTATAATTGTCATTTGTCATCTTTGCTTTATCCAGATCCATGGTTTATTTTTTTTCAGGTAAGTTTTTTTTATGATGATTTTATAGTATAAAAATATACCGTACTGTTAACAGAACAGAATACAATTTGTCTGTTTTCTCTTAGCTCTGTTTTAAATCTGGTGTAAAAAAAAAAAAAAAAAAATATATATATATATATATATATATATATATATATATATATATATATATATATATATATATATATATATATTATTATATATTATATAATAACTTTTATTGTATTTTCCTGGACAGGGACAAGACTATTCCGAATATTATTATGATTATACATCAAACAAAGATATGATCTACACAACGACACAAAAAGAGTCCAGTGACCTGTTTGAAGGTGGTTCGTCTTTTACTTATGCTTGTAGAAAGTTCACCTAATATATCAGTACTTAGTTTTACTGTATTTATAAAAAATTTAAAAAGGTGTTCATGAATATCGATTAAGTATTGATCATTTTAGATCCTGCATGTATTCAATTTTTAATCTCATTTGAGCCTTGCCCGTCTCGGGATCACATCCTCGCCGGTCTGGTTTTAGTCAGAAGGTGACTAATACCTTTTTGTCTGCCGCCTACTGCTAGTTTATTTTGTTTACTTAGTCTTTTCAAGAACTTGCTAACATCAGCGATAACCGAAATCATAAGGTCTCCGATAATGTGCCTATAATAATCGCTATAAATCAAATCTTACGTTTTACTTGTGAGGTAAAATTGTCAGTGATATAATGAAACAATCAGAAGCCAATTTAGAAAGAATAACACAATTGTGAATCCTATTGCGGCCAACCCGCTCCTGTACATATGTACTGTAGCTATATGGGGAATTGTTGCAAGAAACAAAAAAATTCAACATAATCACACATGTAGCAGTTATCCTAATGTAACCCAAGTCACATGGTCTAGAATGCATAGCATCTGCAATCTAAAATGCTTATTTGAAAATTTATTTAGGTATAGGACATAAAATACAGAAATATTACAAATACAAAATGATCACATTAGTAAACAAGCTCTCTAGAATTAATTTGTTAATGGTTATTGTATAAATGGTTCTTGATTATTAAAGAATTTTATACTGTCATAAATATTTGCAGTACAATGTGATCTAAATAAAAAAATGTCCGTTTTGTTTTTTTGTTTTTTTAGATGTGTGCAGCCTGTTACTAAAATAAAGTCCGTGTCGATATGGATGAATGCTGATGTTCTGTTCTGTTTCAGATATCCCAGAGCCCATCATCACAGTGTACAGACAGCAGGAGGACGGGGAGGTTGTGTTTGTGCTGTGCAAGTTCACCTCAGTGCCTGGAAGGAGATACAGAAGACAGTCTTTTAAGCTGTCTGTGGAGAGTGAACTAAACTACACCATGGAAACATTCAGAAACCCTTCTTTAGATTCTTTAGAGATACTTGTGTATATGGTCACCGTGAGTCCACCTGCTTCCTTCACCTGTGTGCATGAGGTCGATTTTTATGTAGATGTCAGGAACGTGAGCAGCCAGGCCTACAATTACAGTGTTTCAGGTAAAAATACATCTCTGCAGGAACACTTAGATTTTACGTCACTGCCTGGATCATGTAATATTGCTAAGTTTTTCCTATTTTTTAAACATTTTTATCTGTCTCTGCCTTCATTTTTATCTGCCTCTGTCTTCGTCTGACGTCTAGGATGCATAATTATCCATTTAAAATATACATTAATGATATAGCTGATTGCTAGAGTGCTTGTATATGACTAAATCTCAGCCATACATACCAAAATACATTTTGTCTGTCTTTGCATATCCTTGCAGTCTCGGATCTTCACGGAGGAGGAGTATCTTTGTTATACGTCTGCTTTTCTTCCTTCATTGCTGTTGGTCTCTTCATCTTGATTGCAGCAGTGATTGTGACCAACATCAGGAGCAAAACTAAAGGTGTGTGCTTCACCTGTTGCAAATAAATGCACAGAAAATGCAACTTTATGTATTTAATTTAATTATTGCCTCAATCATCCTTAACTCTGGCTGATAAAGATGCCTTTTAAAGAAAGCTCCAAAAATAACATGGAAAGCTGAGGATTAACATAAACATTTCAAATGAACTTTTCTCTTTTTAACTTCATGAATCTTAACTCTGTGTTTCTGATCATATCTGATCATATTTGTCCTTGTCCTTTTTGGGCTCAGGATTAGATTTGGACGAGGCTTGGGATTCAGTAGTTTAACAGCACACAGAAAATAACACCATAAACTCACTTTTGTTAACAGACACCGACTCCACAGCAGTTACCGACAATGACTACACAGAAGTGTAAAAATCACTTTAAGAAGAGAAGAGAACAGGCATGAAGAAAAACAAAAAACATATAAATGAAAAATATAATTGTTATAACCCATGACTAGGGGTGCACATAAGTGGTATGCAGATAAACATATGGGCTGTATACATTCAGACCACTCATGGTTGACAGATGTTAATGCATAAATACCATTATTACTGTATAAGATTTGCATTCAAACTTGAATCAAGGTTAAGCACAGATTTTTCAAAGAGCAAAACTAAGATTTTATACACTGACGCTCCTCAGTTGGCAGCTCATATACTTACCTGCCGGCAACCCATCAAAAAAAACCTTCTGATTTTAAGTTTGAAAATATATGACTCAAATATTAGCACTTTATTTTAAGTTTAGTAATATTTAAAAAAATCTAGTATTATAGTGAATAAAGTATTATCACGCTTTATTGTTTTATTTGATTTTTAAATAAGTGTAAATAAAGTACAATAAAATTACTGTCACTTTTATTTGTTTATTTTTATAGTTATATTTAAAAGGGCAGACCATGTTCAGTGAAAACCAAACCAAGTCTCCAGGTGAACTCATGTGCACCCCTGCTTATATCCACAATCTTTACATTTTTATTTTAGTTTTAGTTTTTTGTTTGTTTAGTTGTTTTTTGCTTATGCTGTAGCATTCCTCATTTGTTTGTTATATAAAAATAACTGATTCTGTTACTGCTGTTTTTTTTTTTACTTTTCTGAAGCTTTGCTTTGTTTACATGGTATTTTTGAAAAATTTGTATTTGAAAATAAAAACTATTACTTGCCTGTGATTTGCTTCTTTGTTCTAATTTTTGATAATAGACAATAAAACAATAAAACTAAAGACAATAAAAAACGAATAGATATTTTTAGATTTATTGTCCATCCCAAACATCCATGTCTGCTACAAAAATGGGGTTTATATATTTGTTGTGGAATGGACTTTTGATGCAAAATAATGGACTCTAATTGACTAAAGTATTTTAAGAATCATGTTATTAAAACAGAAATTTACTGAAGTCAAAACATGAACCGGCATTGGCATTAGCATGAAGCGGTTTCATCAGGCACACGCACATGTGTTTGAATTAATGATGAATAATGAAGTTGGTCTCAGATTATTATGCTGTGGGATGTGTTTCCCATCCATCCATCCATTTACTACCGCTTATCCAGGGCCGGGTCGCGGGGGCATCAGTCTAAGCAGGGACGCCCAGACTTCTCTCTCCCCAGACACTTCCTCCAGCTCTTCCAGGGGAACACTGAGGTGCTCCCATGTCCCTATGTCTTCCCCGGGGCCTCCTCCCGGTGGTAAAAATGATGAACCAGTGACAAAGGACCAGTGACAAAGGACAGCCCTGTCGAAGTCCAACATGGGAACTGGGAACAAGTCTGACTTACTGGCGGCAATGCGAACCAAGCTCCTGCTCTGATCATACAGGGACCGGACAGCCCTTAACAATGGACCCCTTACCCCATATTCCTAGAGCACCCCCCACAGAACACTGCGAGGAACCTAGTTGGACAAACTCCCAGGAACCCTCCAGTATCCTGAAGAGAGTATAGAGCTAGTCCAGTGTCCCACGTCCAGGACAAAACCCGCATTGTTCCTCTTGAAGCTGAGGTTTGACTATCAGACAAATTCTCCTCTCCAGTACCCTGGCATAGACTTTCCCGGGGAGGCTGAGGAGTTTGATTCCCCATAGATGGAGCACACCCTCCGGTCCCCCTTCTTAAAAAGAGAAACCACCACCCTGGTCTGCCAGTCCAGAGGCACTGTTCCCTGCGTCCATGCGATGCTGCACAGGCGTGTCAGCCAAGACAGCCCCACGACATCCAGAGACCTGAGGTACTCGGGGCAGATCTCGTCCATCCCCGGTGCTTTGCTCCTCAGCTTCTTAACAACCTCAGTGACCTCAGCCAGGGTGATGGTCCAGAGTCTCTGGCCTCTGCTCCCTCAGTGGAAAGCGCATTGGTGGGATTAAAAAGATCCTCAAAGTATTCCTTTCACTGCCCGACAATGTCCCCAGTCGAGGTTAGCAGATTCCCACCAGCACTGTATACAGTGTTGGCAGGGCACTGTTTCCCCCTTCCATCGGACGGTTTGCCAGAACCTCTTTGAGAGCGTCCAATAATCCTTTTCCATGGCCTCACCAAACTCCTCCCAGAGTGTTTGCCTCCACAACCACCCAAGCAGCAATCCGCTTGGCCAACCGGTACCTGTCAGCTGCCTCAGAAGTCCCACGAGCCAACCAGGCCCTACAGGACTTGTTTTTCAGCTTGACGGCATCCCTTACTTCTGGTGTCCACCACCAGGTTTGGGAGTTGCCGCCATGACATGCTCCAGAGACTTTACGGCCACAGCTCTGGATGGCCGCGTCGACAATAGAGGTAAAGAAAATAGTCCACTTGGACTCAATGTCTCCAGCCTCCCTCGGGATCCGGTCAAAGTTCTGCCGGAGACAGGAGTTGAAGATCTCCTTGACAGGAGTATCTGCCAAACATTCCCAACAGACCCTCATGGTACTTTTGTGCCTGCCGAGTTTTTCCGGCCTCCTCCCCCGCCAACAGATCCAACTCACCACCAAGTTTCCAAGAAATGCGGCCAGAAATCAGATGATACAACCACAAAGTCTGCCACAAACCACAAAATTCTGACTAGCACAGAATTCCATCCACAGAACACCACTCTGGTTTAGATCAGGGAAGGGTAATCCTCCCAATCACGCCCCTACAGGTGCCACTAGCATCACCAACGTGACTGTTAAAGTCCCCCAGCAGGACAATAGAGTCCTCGGTCGAAGCACTTTCCAGCACCTCTCCCAAGGACTCCAAGATGGCCGGGTACTCTACACTGCCATTCGGCCCATAGGCACAAATGACAGTGAGAGTCCTCCCTCCAACCTGAAGGCACAGGGAGGTGACCCTCTTGCTCACCGGGGTAAAAGCTCCAACACATGGGGGGCTATGAGCAAGCCCACACCAGCCCTCCGCCTCTCACTGTGGGCAACACGAGAGTAGTGGACAGTCCAGCCCCTTTCAAGGAGATTGGTTCCAGAGTCCAAGATGTGTGTGGAGGTGAGCCTGACTATCTCTATCCAGTACCTCTCTATCTCCCACAGCAACTCAGGCTCCTTCCCCCCAGAGGTGATGTTCCATGTCCCAAAAACCAGATTCTGTGTCCAGGGGTTGGGTTGCCGAGGTCCCCGCCTTCGACTGCTGCCCAAACCACAAGGCACCGGCCCCTGACAGTTCATCCTTCAGGTGGTGGGCCCACGGGAGGATGGCCCCACGTTGCTATTTTGGGCTGGGCCTGGCCGGGACCCGGCCACCAGGCACTCGCATGCTGGCCCCATCCCCAGGCCTGGCTCCATGGTGGTGCTCTATTTTGTTTTCTTTGCATAAGGGGTGAGGGTGCACCGCTCTTTGTCTGGCTTGCCAACTAGGACCTGTTTGCCTTGGGAGACCCTACCAGGGGCATATAGCCCCAGACAACCTTGCTCCTAGCGTCATTCAGGCACTCAACCCCCCCCTCCACCATGTTAAGGTGGTGATTCTAGGAGGGGAGGTGTTTCCCATACGTTGTATTTTTGGTGACCTGCCACAATATTAAAACACACAGATTATTTTTACATCTCTGTATTTCTGAAAGACTGACTGTCTTTAGAAAATGTCATTTTCATATCATCCTGCATGTAAGGCTGCATTTGTAAGTTCAGAGGTGCTTTGTCTACAGCCGTTGTACAGAGGAGAAACCTGTGTGTGTGTTGCTAAATGGCACTGCTGTCTTTCTGGTGTGTTTGTGCACTTTATACACCTGAAGTGTGTTCGCATGGGATTCTACACACTGATATCAGCACTTATGAGATGTTTTCTGCACACATCACACTGTCTGGTGCACGATGGGTTCAACTGTTAAGATTACAAAATGTGCAGTTTTGATTTGTATTTAATGTGATTTAAGTTAGTTCACCCAAAAATGAAAATGTGATTATTTTTGTGTATTATATTTCTCCTAAATATTAAACATTAGTAAATATTTTCAAATTGAAGTGTCTTAAAACTCCTTGTCCGTACTCCTAACAATTTCGGACCATAAGACCTCTTTTAAGGGTTAAGATGTTTTTTTCCTAAGGTCTTTTCTTTTATTCTAAGAGGAAACACCCACATTTCTAAGTTTTATTGGAATTTTGTCATTAGGGAGTAACTCTTTGCACTAAAATTTTTCATGAATACAGGCCCAGAAGATTTAAATACACGAAAGCAAACATTACAGATTTATTGTTCTGCATCAGGAAACTCATGAACTTATTAACGCCCTGTATTTTATCTCTCCATTCTTTTGTTAAACCCCAATTGTTGATTATCTTCAATCAATGAGGAATGAAGTCTCAACATCACGTCGGTTTTGTTAAACCCCACATAATGTTATATATATTTGATGAATGTTGTATCAGCATTGTTGCTTTGACGCTGTTTTGATACAGTACTGTATTGTATTAAGTGCTACAGAAATAAAGCTGGCTTATGACTTCACAAAAACTTTGAAAATAAATAGTGCTTTAATCTAAATTCATAGGCGGCTCATACCATTAAATAACACACTGAACTTTTTGCTGTTTCAACTCGATAAGTTACTTTGGATACTTTGGAAGGATAAACATACAGAAAGCATTAATATAAATCTCTTTTTTAAGTTTCTGTTTTCATTTTTTGTTTCGCTGAGGTTAATAATCATGTTTTATTTATTCTTTTTAAAGTTTCAAATGAATATAAGGAAGTGTATTTTACTTAAACTAAGTCATTTAAGCTACATTTTTTTGTAAATTGCTGTATTTTAAATTTAGTCTCACTCTAATAAAGTGTTTGTTGAAGTGTGTTTCCTAAAACTAAATTTGTTTTGATTTGAAAGGTCCTGGATTAGAATGACGTCAAACATCTTTCCTGGAAAGGTGTTCTCTTCCTTGAAAACGAAAGTAATTTTGTTGTTGGACTGGAATTTCCACCTTCTGACATGATCTCATGATATCATTGCTGACTTTTCATTGGATGCGTTCTGACACCCAGACATACGTTCTGGCTCTTCTATACCGAAGGAGCTTGTGCTTCATTTCGGCGAGCGTTGGGACGGAGAAGGATACAGGTAACAGGTCTGGTATAAATACTTCTGCTACAGCGTTGCCGATCAAACTCGAAGGTCTGAGGTCAAGACACTATCGCCAAAAGCGGAAGGAAACACAGGGGACCACCAACAGCAGCAGATCAAGACACTCTCCTCCAAGACATGGGCGTACAGATCAACAGAGTTCCAACCCCCGGCGTGCGGTGACGCTGTTCTCCACGGCGCGGGCGTACGGTTCAGTGGAGATGGAATATATTTGGTTCTATATATATTCCAGATTCTTTCAGGAGCACTAAACTTCATTCGACTATTCTCAACAGGTGTAAGATGGCTACAGCTGATTTCAGCTCTGTATGATTTCGGATCAGGTGTGAAATATTTGGTTCGAGTGTTCAACAAAATCTGGGCCAAAGAAACAGTTGAACAACATGATGATGATGAAGACGACGTGGCTGTAACCCGGAGAGCTTCAACAAAGCTTTGGCAGCGAGCACAACTCCTTTTGAGAGCAGGATGGCTCATTTTATTAGTCACACAGATTTATTCTGGTGTAATTAACTTGGCTGAAATGTCCTCAGCTGGGTTTAGCTGGATTCAACTGATAGCAGTTTTGTGGCAAATTGGAAGTAGTCTGTTCAAATTGTGCAGATTGCTCTGCTGCTCCTGCCTCGGAAAAAAGGCAATCCTGAAAGGAGGAGTGGTCATTTGACAAAAACCACTTTTAAAAAACAAATAAAAATTACACTTCTTGCGCGTGTTTTTTCATTGTTTTAATGACTGTATGTGTGAGTGTCGGCCCAGGAGATAGCAGTCGCCTATATGAAACTATACCCATTTGGACAAACTTCAGTATTGCTGAAGTTCAACAGAAGAGAGCATATCCTTCAGCCTGCAACATCATTTTTCAAAGAGTTCATCTATCATCTATAAGAGGGAGGCCTTTGAAGAATGTGCTGGAATTGTTTTACAGTTGGGTTTCCAGGAGGTTCATCGCCTGTTTCTTGGATCCACTTTGGGCTGGAAAACCCCTTCTGATGACGGTTGATTTAATCCGTTAGTTGAAACATGTTTGGACAGCTCTCAGCAATTCATGTGGTTTGCCTCTAGCTCATGGTGATCACTTGTTACCACGGCGATGACCGCAGCTTTAAGTATTTAATTTACAAACATTTGGTACATAATTTGTTTCTGAGTATGTATAATTGAGGTGAGTGTGTGTGTGTGTTTCAGCCTCAGTGACAGAGCACATTATTGATGGGAAGCTTCTCTAAGCCATCAGTCAGACGCGTCACAAAACCTCTTGAAGAGTATTAAACTGGAAGGATAGTAAGTAATCTCCATGATAAAGATGCTTTGCGATATTTGACTTACTCTTCTGTTCTGTGGGATTTGTTTTCTAGCTGATATCTTGCGAGCAGCTGGAGCATTTGTTTGAAAGATCATTGTTTCTTTCTCAGATCCAGCGAAGGATTTCTACATGCTGCCATTTGACCTCAACATCTCCCAGTCATTAAAAAGTACTAGAAACACTCAGTGCACAATCAAACTCAGACCATCACGTATCCCACCCAACCAAAGTTCAGATCAGTTCAGATCAGATCAACATCCCAAAAAATCTGACAATACTGATACATTGCTCCAACAGCAATTGTAACAAAAACACAGTTCAGAACATACAAGCACAATACGACTCAATATATGTGTGTCCCCTTATCATAGGTTATGCTATGAATTCCTCTAAGATCCCAGGCTGTATAAAACATCCTCAATCAAGCCCTGTTTTATTAACCAGTTTATCAGCAAAAATATAATCCAGCCGATTTCAGTACAATCACTTTACACAGAACTCTAGTGCTTAGTTTTGATATAGCCTTCCAATAATGTTCTAAGCATTTTGTGCATACAGTACTTCAGTTACGGCCCTCTGCTCTTTATTTATTGACCTTTTTCACATTGAGGTACATTCAATCTCAGTCAAAGCACCATATAGTCTCTGATGGCAGTTTCAGGACATCAGTCTCAGACTGGTTCCCCTACCTTCACTACATCTAAGCTCCATCCTAGCAAATGCATAACCTCACCACTAACTAACCTAAGCCCTCCTGTCTTGTTCTGTTTCCTTGTGTTTTATTTTCTTCTGTATTCACAAACAGACCTGTAGAGCACGTGTACTGAATGAGTCACAGTGTGCTTGTCTTTAATTCTGTACAGGTGTGTCTCATTGATAAACCTGTTCTACAAGGCTGTTTATGAATTTCTAAGATATCATTCTGTTTACTCTAGTTATACCATCAACCTTTTATTTTTACCCATTTGCCTTCTCCAATTCTTCCATCATAGAAAGGACCAGAATTTTAGGCCTTTATCAGGGTATTGCTGTTTTGCTATTTTATGCAAATGAAAGCAAGTCTGTAGGAGATTGATTTAGTCTTTACAATAACATCCATACATATCCTACTCCACGTTTTAAAATGTTTTATGTAAGTTTTGATTCCTTTTCCAACCAATACACACATAAACATCCACATAAACTCAACTGAATATAAAAATCAAAATAGAGCAATCAACATTAACAAAAACGCCCTGAAGCTATAGTGCTGGACATCGATTATAAATCAGGAACACCAATGCAGAGGTTGGATCAGCTCTCTTACAGCATCATGTGTGTGTTTGATGCACAATAAAAACACTCATCTGTGTGTGTTTTCCTCTCAGCGCTGCCAAAGCACTGAATCTGGCCAAATTCAAGGTGAAAAGCTGTGGAGTGAGTGAACTGGAGAAAGAGGGTATGTGAAATATTACAGCTTTTACATATTCTGTAATTCCTGAAGAAAATAGCAGTCCTTGACAGAATAAAGAAAAATACATTCTTATGATTTAGACTCAGAATTATTTTTTCCCTACGCAATTAATGATATATGATATAGGTGATATATCTTACTCTGAGAATTAAAATGAAAAATGTTTTAAGAATTTTAAACATTCAAAATTAATATATTAGTTATTATTTTCGTTTTCATTAGTGTTGTAACACCGAGTTTGGGTTCATGTTCATGTCTTTTATTTTGTAATCTGTTTTTCTCTTGTTCTCTGCCTGGTGTGTGTGTCATGTTCTCACTGGTCCTCTTGTTTACTGTGTTCTGATTGGTTATGCTAGTAATCGTGTCATCTTCTGTTTGATATCAGATCTGCTACTTTTCATTGGATATTGTTTAACTTTCTCACATTCTCAGATGGTATTGCTGGTATGAAAGGGAAGCAGTGCACAACTGCAAATGCTTTTATCTCTTTGTGATGGCTTTACAACTTAAATAGCGCACCACTTTAGCTGCTTGTGAGCGGAAATGAGCACGAAGTGGGTGGAGACAAAGCCGACATATTGTAACCGCTTCAGTGTGTGGTATGATGACCAATCACTGTGTCAATAACCAAAAGAAGGGGCCATGAGGTGACTTTAAAGAATCAAATACATTTTTATTAAAGACAAGTCAAACATGTTAAAACATATCACATACCCTTTTGGATGTAAATGCCTACAAAATAAAGAAAAAGAAATAAAAGAAAACTGGCCCTAGGTGGCCACAGGTTGCCTAAGAAAGTGAAAGAAGGGCCTAGAAGCCAAAGTGTTCTCACAGCAGCCAAGCTCACAGCAATCACACTGCAAACCTACAGAAGACACAGAAATACAGTGACCAAACCACCACACAATCCCAGCCACCTTACCACTGTCATCCACACTGTGAGGGCAACCCGATAACCACCGCCGCTAAACAAAACACAATTAACAGTGGGCAATACAAGGTACACAAACATAAAATCAACAACCAAACACATTCACTAGTACCTCAATCTCTACCACTCCGGATCTCCACACTTACAAACAAAAGGTAATAAAGAAACGAAACAAAACAATATTTTAACCATAAAGTAAACGGTAACCATGCATCCCTAAAAGGAAACAGTCCATTACAAACAGAAAAATCAACAGAATTAGAGAATTCATTAAATAAGATGCACTCACTTTCCAATTTAAAAATAAATAAAAACCCTTTTTCATTAAAACGTTAAATACCTTTCACATCCACTATTTCGACAAGATGGTCAGGCCACAGTCAGGCAATAATCCAGTCACACCACTAAAATAAAAAGGCAGATAATTTAATTAAAACAAAACACCTATAAACAAAATCAATATGACCAGACTTCTACCTACTATTAGTCGGTACAGCATATTCTCAGTTCTCAGCAACGCTCCCATGCATGTTGGCGGCAATGATTATCTGCGCTCATATCCCCAAAGTAACATCTACCACAACATCAATTCATTATGCAATCGATAAAACTAACAAAGTAGTAAGAATGCATCACTCAAATCTCCTTACCTACATGCCACTCTACATTCCACGCCACCTTTCCCCAAAATCAAAAACCCGGAAGTGAAAAGAACAAACACAACCTTACTACTTCCTTTTAAGAGCCCTGGGGCTGCTGGGACTTGTAGTGCCCAACCCATATCCCATTACAATCTACCCCCTTCAATTTAAATCGCCGTCCCGTCGATTACATTAGCCCCCCTACAACCATGGGCGAAACACTACGGTGGGGTTATTATTGGACAGCCCCATCATAAGAGGAGTAACCGGACCATTTAACTGAGTTTCACTAATGCATACAGGCCTAGGGAGATGATATGGGTTTGAATGGCATCCAGCTGTTACCCTTCTTGTACGCCTTACTACCGCTTCATGTTGTGAAGGAAGATGGGCTTCAACATCACCTACTGAAGTCAAGGACGAATTGATATCTTCCTGCAAAGATTGAGGTCTGGACAGAAGTTGAGCTTTATCTTGAGTAGATACACTCCCAGGCATCAATGAAATCATTACCATGTCTTCATCTGCTTCTCTAGCAGTGTCCTGATGATCAACTAGATTAGGGAGGCCAGGGTCATCTGGAGAGACATAGGCTGGGCGCAATTCAGAACGATGAATGTTTCTGATCCCATCAACTCCATCTGCCGGTGCGACAGCATACACAGCTCCATGTCCATCTAGACATCGAATCACTTTATAAGGGGTTGAATCCCATGCATCTTGGATCTTATTTCTGCCCTTGAAGTTATGTGCTCTCCGATACACCACCTGCCCCTCACTTAACTTTTCATGTCGCACACTGAAGATCATTTAGTCGAGCTCGGTATTCTGTAGCATACTGAAGACGTCCTCGAGCCTTGGTAAATATTCTTTCCAAATTATTTTTGTGGTCCACAACCCACTCTGCATCACTCTGGACATGACTATCCAGTCCCAGCAGAAAGTCAACAGGCAAATGGGGCTCTTGTCCGAACATAAGGACATAAGGGCGTACTCCAGTAGACTGGTGTTCTGTGGTATTATATGCAAAAACCACCTGAGCAAGATGATCTGGCCAATGACGTTTTTCCTCTGGAGGTAATGTGCAGCAAATCATGCATTGTTCTATTAAAACGTTCACATTGACCATTCCCTTGAGGTCGATAAGGGTGGTGCGAGTTTTTTTGAAATAGCATACAATCTGCATAATTCTTGAATCAGCTTACTTTCAAAGCACCGCCCTGATCTGAATGAATTTGTCGTAGTACTCCAAATAAGTAAAACCAACGTTCCACTAAAACACGTGCCACTGTTGCTGCTGTTTGGTCTTTAGTTGGGATAGCTTGTGTGAACTTAGAAAATACATCAGTTAACACCAATACATTTTCAAGTCCATTTGACGCAGGTTCCAACAATGTAAAATCCACGGCCAAAATGTCTAGCGGTCTTTCTGCTGTCAGGTGTCCCATAAAGCTCGTGACTTTTGGTCGCACCCACTTTAGCTAGGGTGCAGCGCTGGCATTTTCTTACACCATTCCTCAATGAACTTAAACATACACGGCCAATAACACCGAGTTCTCACTAAACTTGCTGTCCGCTCAATTCCTTGATGGCCATGGTCATCATGCAGGCTTGTGAGAACCCTTTCCCTGAGGACAGCTGGTAAAACAACCTGACGAATCTCTCTGTGTTCATCCTGGGGACAGAATCTCCGATACAGCACCCCCTCCATCTTCACCAGCTTCCCCCACTGCCGCACCAATTCAAGCACCGCTGATGACTCTACCGCTCTCTCCTGAGCATCTGGGGGTCTTCGACGATCCCAATACACCAGGAATCGCCCAATAACCGGGTCAGCCTCTTGCAGGGCACCAAGATTTTCTCTAGGTTGTTCAGGGAAAACTGAAATTGTTTCACTGACCATTACATGCTGACTGTCATGAACACATTGATGCACCTCCTTCGGCATTGCAGTAGTCATAGCCAGTTCTGCCACAGACGCAATACTTTTTCTAGAAAGGGCATCCGCGTTAACATTGGAGCGTCCAGGTTTGTATTTTATTTCCAAATCAAAGTCTGCCAACTGATTAGCCCAACGCTGCTCCAATGCTCCCAGCTTCGCAGTTTGCAAATGGCTAAGGGGATTATTATCTGTATATACCAAACATTTCTGACCCAACAGGTACTCTCTGAACTTTTCTGCAACAGCCCATTTCAGGGCCAAAAACTCCAGCTTCATTGAGCTATAGTTCTGCATGTTTCGTTCAGACGGTCGTAATCCTCTACTTGCAAATGCCACTGGTCGACATTTGCCTCCATGCTCTTGAGACAAAATAGCACCCAGACCTTGGTGGCTTGCATCAATGTCCAAAATAAAAGATTTACTAAAATCAGCATAAGCCAGGACTGGAGCCTTGGTCAAAGCAGATTTAAGGGCCTGGAAAGCATTTTCACACAAGTCAGTCCATTTCGTCCCTAAATTAATCTTGGGTCGTTTATTCTTCTGTCCCCGGATCATGTCCGCTACTAATGTATTCAGGGGGGCAGCAATCTGTGAAAAATTCTTAACAAACCGGCGATAGTAACTTGCAAAACCAAGAAAAGATCGAAGTTCTTGAAGATTTTGCGGCTGGTTCCACTTAGCTACTGCTGCTATTTTCTCTGGATCTGTACTGACCCCTGTAGCAGAGACCACATGCCCCAAATAACGCACTTCTGCGCGAAAGAAGCAGCATTTGCTCAGTTTTATCTTTAAGTTCTGTTGTCTCAGACGATCCAGCACCAGCGCCAATCGTTGAAGGTGTTGCTTAACTGTTGTAGAAAAACAAATCACATCATCCAAATAAAGTAATAAAGTTTGGAAACTCTGATCTCCAAAATTCGCTCCATCAATCTTTGAAAAGTACTTGGAGCATTGCACAATCCAAATGGCATCCTATTAAACTCAAAGAGCCCAAATGGAGTGCAAAAAGCGGTCTTAAATCGATCCCTTTCAGCAACTGGTACCTGGTTATATCCACTTGCCAAATCCAAAGTTGAAAACCACTTAGCTCCAGTTAAGGCATCCAATGATTCCTCGATCCTTGGTAGGGGATAGGCATCTTTACGAGTTCTTGCATTAAGCTGGCGGTAATCTATACACATTCTTAAGGATCCATCTTTCTTCTTCACCAAAACAATTGGTGAGGCATATGGGCTACCACTCTCCCTAATAACGTGACTGTCCAACAACTGTCTAATATGTGCCTTCACTTCCTCGAACTGACTGGGCGGAATTCTACGATAACGCTGGCGCACTGGTATATCATCTATTAGGGGAATTTGATGATCAATTAAATTTGAACAACCCAAATCACCATCATGCTTAGCGAAAACGTCTGAATATTTAATCAACAATCTTCTAACTTCCTCCCCCTCAGCATCTGAAAGCCCAGGGAATTCTAGCCCCTGCAAATCAGTACTGGACTCTGATGTAATAGTTTGACAATGGACAATCACTGCTTTAGGATCCTGTGATAAATCTTTCTTGAAAAAGATGTCTTGATTAGATTTCATAATTTCCGCAATAATTAAGCTACCCAATCTAATTCTTGGCGGCAAATATAAAGGTTCCATACCAACATTAACTACTGGTACATGAACCACACCTTGCGTACACTGCAACAAGGCAGGTGAAATTAATACTCCAGCAGGCAGGCCCCCACCCTCTGGACCCTGAGGTTCTAAAAACTACTTTACCACTTTGTATATTCTTTGAACACAAAGCAGGTACTAACCTCATCGTTCCAGCCGGAATCTGGACAGGTTGGCAGGACTGGACTCTCACATAACCAACAAATCCAGGGACGGGGGACTCCTCAGCTTGGTGACACTGAGACAAGGCATCTCTCCAGCCTAACTCTGCCTGCCTGACCTGAGGGACTGAAAATAGTGCTGGGCCATGTTTTTCAAACAAGTCATTATAACATTGTCCAATTACATTCATACCCAAGAGGCCTGGAGTAAGTGCCTTCTTCTGATGGAACAGTGTATCAACCGGATCTTTCACAACCAAAACGCCTTGCCTTGGAAGAGTTTGCCCCAACACAATCACATCTATTTCAAAATAACCCACATATGGTATTGCAAGACCATTAGCTGCTTTTAATTGAAGCCAACTACATTTTTTAAGAGCATCCACCCTCAATTGTCGAAAATGTTTCTCAAAAAATGACTCTGTTACAGTAGTTACCATTGACCCAGTGTCCAGTAAACATGAGATCTCAACCCCCCCCATTACCGCAGTCACAATAGGGCATTTGCCCACAAGACGCTGCAAAATAGTAGGGCACACAGGAGTTTGTGCGGCTTCACTAGCTTCCTCTGCGATCTGACTCAAGATTGCAGGAGGGGCTACACTATCAGGTTCCCCAACAGAAGTCTCATTGACATTTGCCTGAGGTGACCTAGCATTTGACTCAACAGGCCAGGATGACCGACAGTATCTGGCAATATGCCCAACTCTATTACAGCGAAGGCATCGACGTGAAGAATTCTGCCTAGTTGAAGGAACAACAGGTGGATCATTCCTCTGAGACATAAAACTATCAAAACGCTGGGTAAGGTCATTTATTTGTACTTGCTGTTGTTTTAACATCTCCTTAACCTCCTTTAAGTCTGTAGAATCCTGGAACCTAACCTTAGGCTCCATATCAATAACCCTACCATGAGTAGCGTTACACCATGACTGAGAATATAAGGCAGTTGTTTCCTTATTTCCCTCTTCCACCCACCTAAGAGCTTCACGTCAACCTCCAGCAATGTAGAAGATGGTTTCTCCTCACAAATCTTTTTAACTCACGCTTCAGCATTACATCTTGAACATATTCAACAAACTGATCGCGAAGCACTTTGTCAGAATTCGAACGCTGCCTGGGTTCCGTTAAGAATTGCATCCATCAATGACATAAGAGCATGAGAAAATTCGGTAAGTGATTCGCCTTCTTTTGTTTTCGCTCATAAAACCTCTGTTGTAATTGCACAAATGTCCGTCTCCCCCATACAAATCTTTTAACACTTCAAAAACAGCTTCTGGATTTTCCTGATAGCTGAAGATTGGAGTTTTATCTCCATTCTGGCCTCCTCCCAGATGATCAAGCAGAAACACCCCCTTTTCCTTATCAGACCAACCCCTACCCTCGATACACACTTAGCCTCCTCAATCCAGTCCTCAATATTCAAGTTGGAGTCCATATTTCCATAAAACCGCGGGGCACTTCCTCTCCCGAGGCACAAAAAGTACCCTATTAAAAGACACTGGAGATGAGGCATTAATTACAGAAGGGTGAGGTTGGTTAGAAGCACTGCTGCCGCCGCTGGGGAGCTCTCTCCTCAGCTCCTCATTTTGTGCTTGCAAAGTCCCGTACTTGCTCCCGCAAGTCTATTAGTTCTTGCTCCATATCTGTTGACGAATTATTTAGGAAGGCAATTCAGACATGAATAAAATCCATAGTCCATGAACCAGAGTCTGCGATGATCGTCTTCATGCACGGTTACCGTTTACTAACAAACAACAAAAAGAAATACAAAAAAAAAAACCAATAAAGCAACACCTCACAACCACCTCAAAAAAAAACAGACCCTGCCGACTACGCCAATTGTGGTATGATGACCAATCACTGTGTCAATAACCAAAAGAAGGGGCCATGAGGTGACTTTAAAGAATCAAATACATTTTTATTAAAGACAAGTCAAACATGTTAAAACATATCACATACCCTTTTGGATGTAAATGCCCACAAAATAAAGAAAAAGAAATAAAAGAAAACTGGCCTAGGTGGCCACAGGTTGCCTAAGAAAGTGAAAGAAGGGCCTAGAAGCCAAAGTGTTCTCACAGCAGCCAAGCTCACAGCAATCACACTGCAAACCTACAGAAGACACAGAAATACAGTGACCAAACCACCACACAATCCCAGCCACCTTACCACTGTCACCCACACTGTGAGGGCAACCCGATAACCACCGCCGGCTAAACAAAACACAATTAACAGTGGGCAATACAAGGTACACAAACATAAAATCAACAACCAAACACATTCACTAGTACCTCAATCTCTACCACTCCGGATCTCCACACTTACAAACAAAAGGTAATAAAGAAACGAAACAAAACAATATTTTAACCATAAAGTAAACGGTAACCATGCATCCCTAAAAGGGGGAAACAGTCCATTACAAACAGAAAAATCAACAGAATTAGAGAATTCATTAAATAAGATGCACTCACTTTCCAATTTAAAAATAAATAAAAACCCTTTTTCATTAAAACGTTAAATACCTTTCACATCCACTATTTCGACAAGATGGTCAGGCCACAGTCAGGCAATAATCCAGTCACACCACTAAAATAAAAAGGCAGATAATTTAATTAAAACAAAACACCTATAAACAAAATCAATATGACCAGACTTCTACCTACTATTAGTCGGTACAGCATATTCTCAGTTCTCAGCAACGCTCCCGCGCGATATTTGGCGGCAATGATTATCTGCGCTCATATCCCCAAAGTAACATCTACCACAACATCAATTCATTATGCAATCGATAAAACTAACAAAGTAGTAAGAATGCATCACTCAAATCTCCTTACCTACATGCCACTCTACATTCCACGCCACCTTTCCCCAAAATCAAAAACCGGAAGTGAAAAGAACAAACACAACCTTACTACTTCCTTTTAAGAGCCCTGGGGCTGCTGGGACTTGTAGTGCCCAACCCATATCCCATTACAAGTGTACTTAGTCATTACCGTTTGATGAACAACGCAGGCTGACGTTTGATTATCTCCTCTCGTAGAATTTTCTAGAAACCTAATCTTTTTTACAGCAAGTCTACAGACGCAAAAGATATGCCATTACTAAACAGGTCTAGATCTGAACCAACCACCACCGAAAACTCGCCAGCTTGGATTTTGTCAAACATGCGGCAATGGATGAGTCCCGTGAGAGAGGTACTGAGGCCTGTTTCATTGGCGTTCCGGAGCATTGAGGCAGTCAACCAGATTTATACAGGTGTGTCTGACTTGACACAAATCTTCTCGACTGAGTTGAGCTACTGGAAGTTGGGTGTGATTGTGTGCCAGATTTATTTAGGTGTGAGCACCTTGATTCAGGAATTTGAAAGATCCTGGTCTTGAAAAGATTTTATTAAACACATGGATACTGAGACCCGGAAAGGGTATCTTTACAAAACCTGAAAACCTACCCTCCAAAAATTTAAAAGGATCCTGGTCTTGAAAGATTTTATTACACAGAACCTAAAAACCTGTCTACTGAGACCCGGAAAGGGTGCCCCTTCAATACCACAAACCTACCCTCCAGGAATTTGGAAGATCCTGGTCTTGAAAAAACGTTCTTATTCAAAACCTTAAAAAAGGCACTTTGATTTATTTTTCTCAAATAAAACTTAAAGGGTCTAAAAATGAAAATGTGTCTTTTTTTCTCCTTCTTGAGTAAACATTTTCAAATATTTATATTAATATAAATGCGATTTAAGTGTCTTAAAACTCCTCGTCTGTACTCCCAACAATTCTGACCCTTAAGAGCCCTTTTAAGTCTTAAGATCTTGTTTTTTATTCTAAAAGGAAACACTCACATTCTTAGAATTTAGAGTTTTCTTAGAATTTTGTCACTAGGAGTAACTCTTAGCACTAAAATCTTTCACAAATACAGGCCCAGAAAATTTTAAATATACGGAAGCAAACATTATGGAAACTCATGAACTGTTTTGAAAAGACATCATCTGTTAAAGCCCTGTATTTTTCCTCTCCATCAAGTACAGTACCTTGAGAAAGTATTTGATTAATGTTGCTAGAATTGTTTTACAGTTGGGTTTCCAGGAGGTTCATCGCCTGATGTTTCTTGTTGAAACATGTTGAACAGCTCTCAGCGATTCATGTGGTTTGCCTCTAGCTCATGGTGATCACTCGTTACCACGGCGATGTAACATTTTTAAAGCTGCAGTCCTTGAAGAAATAGTTAACTAAAAATTCTGTCACCATCTCATTCTTGAGAAGTTCCAAAGCTGTATGAATTTCTTTGTCCTGCCAAACTCAAAAGAAATTATTAATTTTTTTTTTTTTTTTTTTTTTTTTTTTTTTTTTTTTAAAAAGTTTGCAAAGAGGCCATTTTGGGTCACCATTGACTTCCATTGTATATTTTTTCCTACTATGTTACTGGTGGTCAAAAATAGCCTGGTTACAAACTTATTTCAGAAATTCATACAGATTTGGAATTTCTCAAGGGTGACTAAATAGTGATAAGTGTTTATACTCTGACTATTTAGAAGCCTACCGCTGTGGAGCTTCCAGTAACCGCCTGATTTATCATGAACATTAACTGAGAGAAGAAGCTCCAGATATAATGTTCCTCTCTAGAGCGCCAGAAGTTACGGACAGCAGCTAAGTATTTCATTTACAAACATTTGGTACATAATGTGTTTCTGAGTATGTATAATTGAGGTGAGTGTGTGTGTGTGTTTCAGCCTCAGTGACGGAGCACATTATTGATGGGAAGCTTCTCTAAGCCATCAGTCAGATGCGTCACAAAACCTCTCAAAGAGTATTAAACTGGAAGGATAGTAAGTAAACTCCATGATAAAGATGCTTTGCGATATTTGACTTACTCTTCTGTTCTGTGGGATTTGTTTTCTAGCTGATATCTTGCGAGCAGCTGGAGCATTTGTTTGAAAGATCATTATTTCTTTCTCGGATCCAGCGAAGGATTTCTACATGCTGCCATTTGACTTCAACATCTCCCAGCCATTAAAAAGTACTAGAAACACTCAGTGCACAAACAAACTCAGACCATCACGTATCCCACCCAACCAAAGTTCAGATCAACATCCAACAAAATCTGACGATACTGATACATTGCTCCAACAGCATTTGTAACAAATCACAGTTCACAACATACAAGCACAATATGACTCAATATATGTGTGTCCCCTTATCATAGGTTATGCTATGAATTCCTCTAAGATCCCAGGCTGTATAAAACATCCTCAATCAAGCCCTGTTTTACTAACCAGTTTATCAGCAAAAATATAATCCAGCTGATTTCAGTACAATCACTTTACACAGAACTCTAGTGCTTAGTTTTGATATAGATATTTGATATTGAATTTCTAAGATATCTGTTAATTGTTAGTATTTTGGATAGTCTGCGCGGTTTTCTTTATATAAGATTGCTATTACTTGCTATTATTCGAGGTTGAGGGCACACTCACACCGCGCTCCCCTACCTAGTGTCCAGTTAGCCAACGTCCAGTCTCTGGAAAACAAGCTCGATGACCTCAGGGCAAGGATCAAGTTCCAGAGAGACATTCGGGACTGCAACCTCATCTGCTTCACCGAGACATGGCTGAACCCAGCGGTACCGGACCACACCATACAACCGGCCGAGTTTTTCTTTGTTTTTAACGCATGGACAGAACAATGGAGTCGGGGAAGACACGGGGAGGTGGAGTGTGTCTGATGGTGAACAACCGCTGGTGCGACAGCGTGAGCGTTGTTCCTCTCTCACGCTCCTGCACACCAAACCTGGAATTTCTGACGATCAAATGTCGCCCTTTCTATCTTCCACAGGAATTCAGCTCGGTCATAGTCAGCGCCATTTATATTCCACCTCAAGCGGACATGGACACTGCAATATGGGACTTACACGACCACCTCACAACACACCAGACGCCGCACTCATTGTGCTGGGGGATTTTAACAGTGCAAACCTCAAGCGCGCACTGCCGAACTTTCACCAGCACATCACCTGCCCCACCAGGGGCGAAAGGACACTGGATCACTGTTACACACCCTTCAGAGAGAGCTACAAGGCAAAATCATGCCCACCGTTTGGTAATCGGGACCATGCCGCAATTTTCCTCGTACCTGTTTACAAACAGAGGCTGAAACAGGAAGCCCGGTACAGAGGGAGGTGTCACGCTGGTCTGACCATTCGATGGCCGCTCTGCAGGACGCTTTGGATGGCGCCAGACTGGGCCATGTTCAGGTGTAGCTCCGAGGACGTCAACGTGTTCACGAAGCGGTGGTGGGATTCATCGAAACTAGCGGATGACACGGTAGAAAAACCGTCATCAGAAGCCCGTGGGTAGACAAAACTATCCGCGACTCTCTGAGATCCGCTCCGCAGCCTATAACACGGGGATAGTCACTGGGGATATGACTGAATACAAGGCTGCGTCGTGACAGCGTTCGCGAGAGCGTTAAAGGAGGCAAAGAGGCGCTACGGGGAGGAAACTAGAGTCACAGTTTCAACACAGTGACTCTAGGAGCCTTTGGCAGGGACTGAGAAACATCACGGACTATAAAACGCCAACCTCCAAAGTGGAGAGCGCGGATGCTTCTCTGGCAGATGAGCTAAATAACTTTTATGCTCGTTTCGAGGCTGCAGCTAATCACGCTAATCACGCTAGCGCCGCTGGCGTATGATGAACAGCATGCACGCCAAGAGAGCCGGAGAGGAAATCGCGTTCACCATTTCGGAGCACAACATAAGGAGGGCATTCAGGAAAGTGAACACCAGGAAGGCAGCAGGACCTGACGGCATCACAGGTCGGGTTCTGAGAGCCTGTGCTGACCAGCTAGCACCGGTGTTCACTGAGATATTTAATCTCTCCCTGAAACAGTCTACAGTCCTCGTGTTTCAAACAGTCCATCATTGTTCCTGTGCCGAAGAAACCTCAACCATCTTGCCTGAATGATTACCGCCCTGTAGCTCTGACGTCTGTAGTGATGAAGTGCTTCGAGAGACTCGTCAGAGACTTCGTCACCGCATCACTACCGGACACACTCGACCCACTACCGCCAAAACCGGTCTACGGAGGATGCCATCACACACCTCCTCCACACAACCACAAGCCACCTGGATTTTAGGAAAGGGAACTATGTGAAAATGCTGTTCGTGGACTATAGTTCAGCGTTCAACACCATAGTTCCCTATACACCATAGCAGCACATCTACAACAAGCAGTGCTGTACCAGGGCCAGGAAGATCGTGGAAGACCTCAGCCATCCCAACAATGGACTCTTTTCTCTGCTGCGTTCAGGAAAGCGCTTTGGTCCCCTGAAGGCAAACACAGAGAGAATGAGGAGGAGCTTCTTCCCTGCAGGCCATTCGGAGTCTGAACCAGAGAACACCCAGCACCTAATCACCGGGATTCCCATGTTCACCCTCTCTTTCCCTAGATACTCGCCACTTACATTTGGACAATTGCACTAGTCACTTTGCATTGGGCATTCGCACAGCCACGTTACATTTACACTTTATATCTTATACTTTATATTTTATATTCTGTACTTTATTTTATTTTTTTATACTTTACTTTGCACACTTCTTTTTATACATATTTTTATACATATTTTCATATTTTATATTTATATATATTTAAATTTTGTTTTCTATTTTGATGCTGGACGGTTGTATAGAACATTTCACTGAATGTCGTACCATATGTGTATGTGACAAATAAAATTTTAATTTGAATTTGAATGTAGCAAGTGATAACTTTTACGACGAACGTATTTGAAACCCTTGTTTGCCATTTGCTTTTACTTATTTTGTCCTGTCCTTTCCTCTATAAATAAAGCTACTTGTGATCTTAGTTTCGGAGGCAAAACGAGAGAAATCTGCTTTTCTCCCTCTTGCAACCGAAGCCACAATCCTTGCAAGCTAAAATCCAAAGAACTTGTCTTGTGCTTTATTATGCGTTGAATTGAGCCTTCCAGGTAAAGAGCCGTTCGAGTGAAATAGTCTCAACAAAAGATAGTGCTTAGTTTTGATATAGCCTTCCAATAATGTTCTAAGCATTTTGTGCATACAGTACTTCAGTTACTGACCCTCTGCTCTTTATTTATTGACCTTTTTCACATTGAGGTACATTCAATCTCAGTCAAAGCACCATATAGTCTCTGATGGCAGTTTCAGGACATCAGTCTCAGACTGGTTCCCCTACCTTCACTACATCTAAGCTCCATCCTAGCAAATGCATAACCTCACCACTAACTAACCTAAGCCCTCCTGTCTTGTTCTGAGAGCAAAATGGAGCGCAGAGAGCAGCCCGGAAAATGGAGCGCAGGTGGAGAAAAACCAAATTAGAAGTATTTCGTATTGCCTGGCGGGAGAGTATGCTGTCATACAGAAAAGCATTAAAAATAGCAAGATCTGATTATTTTTCATCCCTTTTAGAAGAAAAAAACAAACACAACCCCGGTATTTATTCAGTACAGTGACTAAATTAACAAAAAATAAAGCATCAGCAGGTGCTAATATGCCCCAAGAGTATAGCTGCAATGAGTTCATGAATTTCTTTACTTCTAAGATTGATACCATCAGAGATAAAATTGTAACTATGCAGCCGTCAACTACAGTTTCACATCAGATAATGAGCTTTAGATCCCCTAAGGAAAAATTACACTCTTTCTCTATTATAGGAGAAGAAGACTTGTACAAACTTGTTAAATCATCTAAACCAGCAACATGTATGTTAGACCCTATTCCATCTAAACTATTAAAAGATCTGCTTCCAGAAGTCATAGATCCTATTTTAAACATTATTAATTCATCATTGTCATTAGGATATGTTCCCAAAACCTTTAAACTGGCTGTAGTTAAACCTATCATTAAGAAACCACATCTTGATCCCAAAGACTTAGTAAATTACAGACCAATCTCTAATCTCCTTTTCTGTCAAAGATACTAGAAAAGGTAGTATCCTCACAACTGTATTCCTTTTTAGAAAAAATGGTGTCTGTGAGGATTTCCAATCAGGTTTTAGACCGTACCATAGTACTGAGACTGCTCTCATTAGAGTTACTAATGACCTGCTTCTATCATCTGATCGTGGTTTTATCTCGTTATTAGTGCTATTAGATCTTAGCGCAGCATTCGATACTATCGATCACAACATTCTCTTGGATAGACTAGAAAACTATGTTGGCATTAGAGGAAGCGCCTTAGCATGGTTTACATCATATCTATCTGACCGCTATCAGTTTGTGGCATTAAATGAGGAGGTATCATATCGATCAAAAGTGAAATATGGAGTTCCTCAAGGCTCAGTGCTAGGACCGTTACTTTTCAACCTTTACATGTTACCTCTGGGAGATATTATCAGGAGTCATGGTGTTAGCTTTCACTGCTATGCTGATGATACTCAGCTCTATATTTCAGCGCAGCCTGGTGATACACACCAAATTGAGAATCTAACAGAATGCATAGTCGATATAAAAAGCTGGATGATGAGTAACTTCTTAATGTTAAATTCTGAAAAACAGAGGTGCTAATAATTGGACCTAAAAACCCCACATATAATAATCTAGAACACTGTCTAACACTTGATGGCTGCTCTGTTAATTCTTCATCATCAGTTAGGAACCTAGGTGTGCTGTTTGACCGCAATCTTTCCTTTGAAAATCATGTTTCTAGCATCTGTAAAACTGCGTTTTTCCATCTTAAAAATATATCTAAATTACGACCTATGCTTTCAACCTCTAATGCAGAAATATTAATTCATGCGTTTATGACCTCAAGGTTAGATTATTGCAATGCTTTATTGGGTGGTTGTTCTGCACGCTTAATAAACAAACTTCAGCTAGTCCAAAACGCAGCAGCCAGAGTCCTTACTAGAACTAGGAAGTATGATCACATTAGCCCAGTTCTGACAACACTGCACTGGCTCCTATCAAACATCGAATAGATTTTAAAATCCTATTAATTACCTATAAAGCCCTGAATGGTTTAGCTCTCAATACTTGAGCGAGCTCTTATCACATTATAGTCCTGCACGTCCGCTGCGTTCTCAAAACTCTGGCCATTTGATAATACCTAGAATATCAAAATCAACTGCAGGCGGCAGATCATTTTCCTATCTAGCACCTAAACTCTGGAACAATCTCCTAACTCTGTTCGGGAAGCAGACACACTTTGCCAGTTTAAATCTAGATTAAAGACACATCTTTTAACTTAGCCTACACATAACACACCAACACACCTTTTATTATTCAAATCCGTTAAAGGATTTTTAGGCTGCATTACTTAGATTTGCTGGAACCGGGAACACTATTTCCTAAAATACGATGTACTTGTGACATCGTAAAAGAATGGCATCTACGCTAATATTAGTCCTGTTTCTTTCTCAATCTGTTTTCACAGTTTGTATCCAGACTAGATGGTGGATCAGCACCCAGAGATTATGTTCATCAGAGACCAGAAAACTTAGATGCGCCGATCGACAGATCACCAGATCCTGATGCACACACACACACGCACACACTAAGTCATTTACACTATCTGACACAGCTGCGTTTAAAATTGAACTGGAGGTTAAGTGCTGGGCGTCCGGTCAGAGGAGAACTGACCCCAACTGAGTCTGGTTTCTCCCAAGGTTTTTTTTTCTCCATTCTATATGCATGGGGTTTTGTTTCTTTGCCGCTGTCGCCTCTGGCTTGCTTAGTTGGGGACACTTAACTTCTAGTGACTATCGTTGAATTGACTACAGAGACCGTCTCTGCATTTAATAAGAAATTGGTCACTCTCGTCACTATATATCCCTGTCATTATACTGTACAGTGCTTTGATGCAACCTGTGTTGTTAAAAAGCGCTATATAAATAAAAATGATTGATTGATTGATTGATTCTGTTTCCTTGTGTTTTATTTTCTTCTGTATTCACAAACAGACCTGTAGAGCACGTGTACTGAATGAGTCACAGTGTGCTTGTCTTTAATTCTGTACAGGTGTGTCTCATTGATAAACCTGTTCTACAAGGCTGTTTATGAATTTCTAAGATATCATTCTGTTTACTCTAGTTATACCATCAACCTTTTATTTTTACCCATTTGCCTTCTCCAATTCTTCCATCATAGAAAGGACCAGAATTTTAGGCCTTTATCAGGGGTATTGCTGTTTTGCTATTTTATGCAAATGAAAGCAAGTCTGTAGGAGATTGATTTAGTCTTTACAATAACATCCATACATATCCTATACCACGTTTTAAAATGTTTTATGTAAGTTTTGATTCCTTTTTCCAACCAATACACACATAAACATCCACATAAACTCAACTGAATATAAAAATCAAAATAGAGCAATCAACATTAACAAAACGCCTGAAGCTATAGTGCTGGACATCGATTATAAATCAGGAACACCAATGCAGAGGTTGGATCAGCTCTCTTACAGCATCATGTGTGTGTTTGATGCACAATAAAAACACTCATCTGTGTGTGTTTTCCTCTCAGCGCTGCCAAAGCACCGTATCTGGCCAAATTCAAGGTGAAACGCTGTGGAGTGAGTGAACTGGAGAAGGAGGGTATGTAAAATATTACAACTTGTACATATTCTGTAATTCCTGAAGAAAATAGCAGTGCTTGAAAGAATAAAGAAAAATACATTCTTATGATTTAGACTCAGAATTATTTTTTTTCTCGCAATTAATGATATATGATATAGGTGATATATCTTACTCTGAGAATTAAAATGAAAAATGTTTTAAGAATTTTAAACGTTCAAAATTAATATATTAGTTATTATTTTCGTTTTCATTAGTGTTGTAACACCGAGTTTGGGTTCTGGTTCATGTTTTCATGTCTTTTATTTTGTAATCTGTTTTTCTCTTGTTCTCTGCCTGGTGTGTGTGTCATGTTCTCACTGGTCCTCTTGTTTACTGTGTTCTGATTGGTTATGCTAGTAATCGTGTCATCTTCTGTTTGATATCAGATCTGCTACTTTTCATTAGATATTGTTTAACTTTCTCACACATTCTCAGATGGTATTGCTGGTATGAAAGGGAAGCAGTGCACAACTGCAAATGCTTTTATCTCTTTGTGATGGCTTTACAACTTAAATAGCGCACCACTTTAGCTGCTTGTGAGCGGAAATGAGCACGGAAGTGGGTGGAGACAAAGCCGACATATTGTAACCGCTTCAGTGTACTTAGTCATTACCATTTGATGAACAACGCAGGCTGACGTTTGATTATCTCCTCTCGTAGAATTTTCTAGAAACCTAATCTTTTTTACAGCAAGTCTACAGACGCAAAAGATATGCCATTACTAAACAGGTCTAGATCTGAACCAACCACCACCGAAAACTCGCCAGCTTGGATTTTGTCAAACATGCGGCAATGGATGAGTCCGTGTGAGAGAGGTACTGAGGCCTGTTTCATTGGTGTTCCGGAGCATTGAGGCAGTCAACCAGATTTATACAGGTGTGTTCGACTTGACACAAATCTTCTCGACTGAGTTGAGCTACTGGAAGTTGGGTGTGATTGTGTGCCAGATTTATTTAGGTGTGAGCACCTTGATTCAGGAATTTGAAAGATCCTGGTCTTGAAAAGATTTTATTAAACACATGGATACTGAGACCCGGAAAGGGTATCTTTACAAAACCTGAAAACCTACCCTCCAAAAATTTAAAAGGATCCTGGTCTTGAAAAAGATTTTATTACACAGAACCTAAAAACCTGTCTACTGAGACCCGGAAAGGGTGCCCTTCAATACCACAAAACCTACCCTCCAGGAATTTGGAAGATCCTGGTCTTGAAAAAACGTTCTTATTCAAAACCTTAAAAGGCACTTTGATTTATTTTTCTCAAATAAAACTTAAAGGGTCCAAAAATGAAAATGTGTCTGTTTTTTCTCCTCCTTGAGTAAACATTTTCAAATATTTATATTAATATAAATTTGATTTAAGTGTCTTAAAACTCCTCGTCTGTACTCCCAACAATTCTGACCCTTAAGAGCCCTTTTACAAAGTCTTAAGATCTTTTTTTTATTCTAAAAGGAAACACTCACATTCTTAGAATTTAGAGTTTTCTTAGAATTTTGTCACTAGGAGTAACTCTTAGCACTAAAATCTTTCACAAATACAGGCCCAGAAGATTTAAATATACGTCACCATCTCATTCTTGAGAAGTTACAAAGCTGTATGAATTTCTTTGTCCTGCCAAACTCAAAAGATATTGTTTTTTTTTTTTTTTTTACAAAAGTTTGCAAAGAGGCCATTTTGGGTCACCATTGACTTCCATTGTATATTTTTTCCTACTATGGAAGTCACTGGTGGTCAAAAATAGCCTGGTTACAAACTTATTTCAGAAATTCATACAGATTTGGAATTTCTCAAGGTGACTAAATAGTGATAAGTGTTTATACTCTGACTATTTAGAAGCTTACCGCTATGGAGCTTCCAATAACCGCCTGATTTATCATGAACATTAACTGAGAGAAGAAGCTCCAGATATAATGTTCCTCTCTAGAGCGCCAGAAGTTACGAACTGCAGCTTTAAGTATTTCATTTACAAACATTTGGTACATAATGTGTTTCTGAGTATGTATAATTGAGGTGAGTGTGTGTGTGTGTTTCAGCCTCAGTGACGGAGCACATTATTGATGGGAAGCTTCTCTAAGCCATCAGTCAGACGCGTCTACAAAACCTCTCAAAGAGTATTAAACTGGAAGGATAGTAAGTAAACTCCATGATAAAGATGCTTTATGCGATATTTGACTTACTCTTCTGTTCTGTGGGATTTGTTTTCTAGCTGATATCTTGCGAGCAGCTGGAGCATTTGTTTGAAAGATCATTGTTTCTTTCTCAGATCCAGCGAAGGATTTCTACATGCTGCCATTTGACTTCAACATCTCCCAGCCATTAAAAAGTACTAGAAACACTCAGTGCACAAACAAACTCAGACCATCACGTATCCCACCCAACCAAATCAGATCAGTTCAGATCAGATCAACATCCAACAAAATCTGACAATACTGATACATTGCTGCAACAGCATTTGTAACAAAACACAGTTCACAACATACAAGCACAATACGACTCAATATATGTGTGTCCCCTTATCATAGGTTATGCTATGAATTCTCCTAAAATCCCAGTATAAAACATGTATAAAACATCCTCAATCAAGCCCTGTTTTACTAACCAGTTTATCAGCAAAAATATAATCCAGCTGATTTCAGTACAAGCACTTTACACAGAACTCTAGTGCTTAGTTTTGATATAGCCTTCCAATAATGTTCTAAGCATTTTGTGCATACAGTACTTCAGTTACGGCCCTCTGCTATTTATTTATTGACCTTTTCACATTGAGGTACATTCAATCTCAGTCAAAGCACCATATAGTCTCTGACGGCAGTTTCAGGACATCAGTCTCAGACTGGTTCCCCTACCTTCACTACATCTAAGCTCCATCCTAGCAAATGCATAACCTCACCACTAACTAACCTAAGCCCTCCCTGTCTTGTTCTGTTTCCTTGTGTTTTATTTTCTTCTGTATTCACAAACAGACCTGTAGAGCACGTGTACTGAATGAGTCACAGTGTGCTTGTAAGTCTTCAATTCTGTACAGGTGTGTCTCATTGATAAACCTGTTTATATAAGATTGCTATTACTACATACAATGCTCCCAACTTTCGCTGTTTTTAACCCGGACCCATGTTGGCCGAGCGAGATCCTGTCGAAGACAAAAGGACGCGACCCGCACCGGCGCTCACGAGGAAACGAGCCGAGGTTGAGAGCACACTCACACCGCGCTCCCCTACCTAGTGTCCAGTTAGCCAACGTCCAGTCTCTGGAAAACAAGCTTGATGACCTCAGGGCAAGGATCAAGTTCCAGAGAGACATTCGGGACTGCAACCTCCTCTGCTTCACCGAGACATGGCTGAACCCAGCGGTACCGGACCACACCATACAACCGCCGAGTTTTTCTCCGTTTACCGCATGGACAGAACAATGGAGTCGGGAAGACACGGGAGGTGGAGTGTGTCTGATGGTGAACAACCGCTGGTGCGACAGCGCGAGCGTTGTTCCTCTCTCACGCCTCCTGCACACCAAACCTGGAATTTCTGACGATCAAATGTCGCCTCTTTCTATCTTCCACAGGAATTCAGCTCGGTCATAGTCAGCGCTGCTTATATTCCACCTCAAGCGGACATGGACACTGCAATATGGGACTTACACGACCACCTCACAACACACCAGACACCGCACCGGGGACCGCACTCATTGTGCTGGGGGATTTTAACAGTGCAAACCTCAAGCGCGCACTGCCGAACTTTCACCAGCACATCACCTGCCCCACCAGGGGCGAAAGGACACTGGATCACTGCTACACACCTTCAGAGACAACTACCAGGCAAAATCATGCCCGCCGCTTGCAAAATCGGACCATGCCGCAATTTTCTCGTACCTGTTTACAAACAGAGGCTGAAACAGGAAGCCCGGTACAGAGGGAGGTGTCACGCTGGTCTGACCATTCGTGGCCGCTCTGCAGGACGCTTTGGATGGCGCAGACTGGGCCATGTTCAGGTGTAGCTCCGAGGACGCCAACGAGTTCACGGAAGCGGTGGTGGGATTCATCGGAAACTAGCGGATGACACGGTAGAGAAAACGTCATCAGAAGCCCCGTGGGTAGACAAAACTATCCGCGACTCTCTGAGATCCTATAACGCAGCCTATAACACGGGGATAGTCACTGGGGATATGACCGAATACAAGGCTGCGTCGTACAGCGTTCGCAGAGCGCTAAAGGAGGCAAAGAGGCGCTACGGGAGAAACTAGAGTCACAGTTTCAACACAGTGACTCTAGGAGCTTTTGGCAGGGACTGAGAAACATCACGGACTATAAAACGCCAACCTCCAGAGTGGAGAGCGCGGATGCTTCTCTGGCAGATGAGCTAAATAACTTTTATGCTCGCTTCGAGGCTGCAGCTAATCACGCTAATCACGCTAAGCGCCGCTGCATGGTATGATGAACAGCATGCACGCCAAGAGAGCCGGAGAGGAAATCGCGTTCACCATTTCTCGGAGCACGACGTGAGGAGGGCATTCAGGAGAGTGAACACCAGGAAGGCAGCAGGACCTGACGGCATCACAGGTCGGGTTCTGAGAGCCTGTGCTGACCAGCTAGCACCGGTGTTCACTGAGATATTTAATCTCTCCTGAAACAGTCTATAGTCCCCTCATGTTTCAAAGAGTCCATCATTGTTCCTGTGCCGAAGAAACCTCAACCATCTTGCCTGAATGATTACCGCCCTGTAGCTCTGACGTCTGTAGTGATGAAGTGCTTGAGAGACTCGTCAGAGACTTCACACCGCATCACTACCGGACACACTCGACCCACTACAGTTTGCCTACCACCAAAACCGGTCTACGGAGGATGCCATCACACACCTCCTCCACACAACCACAAGCCACCTGGATTTTAGGAAAGGGAACTATGTGAAAATGCTGTTCGTGGACTATAGTTCAGCTGCTCAACACACCATAGTTCCCTATACACCATAGCAGCACATCTACAACAAGCAGTGCTGTACCAGGCCAGGAAGATCGTGGAAGACCTCAGCCATCCCAACAATGGACTCTTTTCTCTGCTGCGTTCAGGAAAGCGCTTTCTCCCTGAAGGCAAACACAGAGAGAATGAGGAGGAGCTTCTTCCCGCAGAGCCATTCGAGTCTGAACCAGAGAACACCCAGTACCTAATCACCGGGATTCCCATGTTCACCTCTCTCTTTCCCCAGATACTCGCCACTTACATTTGGACAATTGCACTAGTCACTTTGCATTGGGCATTCGCACAGCCACGTTACATTTTACACTTTATATTTTATACTTTATATTTTATATTCTGTACTTTATTTTATTTTTTATACTTTACTTTGCACACTTCTTTTTATACATATTTTTATACATATTTTTCATATTTTATATTTATATATATTTAAATTTTGTTTTCTATTTTGATGCCGGACGGTTGTATAGAACATTTCACTGAATGTCGTACCATATATGTATGTGACAAATAGAATTTGAATTTGAATTTGAATGTAGCTAGTGATAACTTTTACGACTTAACGTGTTTGAAACCCTTTTTTGTTTGCCATTTGCTTTTACTTATTTTGTCCTGTCCTTTCCTCTATAAATAAAGCTACTTGTGATCTTAGTTTCGGAGGCAAAACGAGAGAAATCTGCTTTTCTCCTCTTGCAACTGAAGCCACAATCCTTGCAAGCTAAAATCCAAAGAACTTGTCTTGTGCTTTATTATGCGTTGAATTGAGCCTTCCAGGTAAAGAGCCGTTCGAGTGAAATAGTCTCAACAAAAGATAGTGCTTAGTTTTGATATAGCCTTCCAATAATGTTCTAAGCATTTTGTGCATACAGTACTTCAGTTACGACCCTCTGCTCTTTATTTATTGACCTTTTTTCACATTGAGGTACATTCAATCTCAGTCAAAGCACCATATAGTCTCTGATGGCAGTTTCAGGACATCAGTCTCAGACTGGTTCCCTACCTTCACTACATCTAAGCTCCATCCTAGCAAATGCATAACCTCACCACTAACTAACCTAAGCCCTCCCTGTCTTGTTCTGAGAGCAAAATGGAGCGCAGAGAGCAGCCCGGAAAATGGAGCGCAGGTGGAGAAAAACCAAATTAGAAGTATTTCGTATTGCCTGGCGGGAGTATGCTGTCATACAGAAAAGCATTAAAAATAGCAAGATCTGATTATTTTTCATCCCTTTTAGAAGAAAACAAACACAACCCCCGGTATTTATTCAGTACAGTGACTAAATTAACAAAAATAAAGCATCAGCAGGTGCTAATATGCCCCAAGAGTATAGCTGCAATGAGTTCATGAATTTCTTTACTTCTAAGATTGATACCATCAGAGATAAAATTGTAACTATGCAGCCACAACTACAGTTTCACATCAGATAATGAGCTTTAGATCCCCAAGGAAAAATTACACTCTTTCTCTATTATAGGAGAAGAAGACTTGTACAAACTTGTTAAATCATCTAAACCAGCAACATGTATGTTAGACCCTATTCCATCTAAACTATTAAAAGATCTGCTTCCAGAAGTCATAGATCCTATTTTAAACATTATTAATTCATCATTGTCATTAGGATATGTTCCCAAAACCTTTAAACTGGCTGTAGTTAAACCTATCATTAAGAAACCACATCTTGATCCCAAAGACTTAGTAAATTACAGACCAATCTCTAATCTCCCCTTTTCTGTCAAAGATACTAGAAAGGTAGTATCCTCACAACTGTATTCCTTTTAGAAAAAAATGGTGTCTGTGAGGATTTCAATCAGGTTTTAGACCGTACCATAGTACTGAGACTGCTCTCATTAGAGTTACTAATGACCTGCTTCTATCATCTGATCGTGGTTTTATCTCGTTATTAGTGCTATTAGATCTTAGCGCAGCATTCGATACTATCGATCACAACATTCTCTTGGATAGACTAGAAAACTATGTTGGCATTAGAGGAAGCGCCTTAGCATGGTTTACATCATATCTATCTGACCGCTATCAGTTTGTGGCATTAAATGAGGAGGTATCATATCGATCAAAAGTGAAATATGGAGTTCCTCAAGGCTCAGTGCTAGGACCGTTACTTTTCAACCTTTACATGTTACCTCTGGGAGATATTATCAGGAGTCATGGTGTTAGCTTTCACTGCTATGCTGATGATACTCAGCTCTATATTTCAGCGCAGCCTGGTGATACACACCAAATTGAGAATCTAACAGAATGCATAGTCGATATAAAAAGCTGGATGATGAGTAACTTAATGTTAAATTCTGAAAAAAAACAGAGGTGCTAATAATTGGACCTAAAAACCCCACATATAATAATCTAGAACACAGCCTATCACTTGATGGCTGCTCTGTTAATAATTCTTCATCAGTTAGGAACCTAGGTGTGCTGTTTGACCGCAATCTTTCCTTTGAAAATCATGTTTCTAGCATCTGTAAAACTGCGTTTTTCCATCTTAAAAATATATCTAAATTACGACCTATGCTTTCAACCTCTAATGCAGAAATATTAATTCATGCGTTTATGACCTCAAGGTTAGATTATTGCAATGCTTTATTGGGTGGTTGTTCTGCACGCTTAATAAACAAACTTCAGCTAGTCCAAAACGCAGCAGCCAGAGTCCTTACTAGAACTAGGAAGTATGATCACATTAGCCCAGTTCTGTCAACACTGCACTGGCTCCTATCAAACATCGAATAGATTTTAAAATCCTATTAATTACCTATAAAGCCCTGAATGGTTTAGCTCCTCAATACTTGAGCGAGCTCTTATCACATTATAGTCCTGCACGTCCGCTGCGTTCTCAAAACTCTGGCCATTTGATAATACCTAGAATATCAAAATCAACTGCATGCGGCAGATCATTTTCCTATCTAGCACCTAAACTCTGGAACAATCTCCCTAACTCTGTTCGGGAAGCAGACACACTTTGCCAGTTTAAATCTAGATTAAAGACACATCTTTTAACTTAGCCTACACATAACACACCAACACACCTTTTATTATTCAAATCCGTTAAAGGATTTTTAGGCTGCATTACTTAGATTTGCTGGAACCGGGAACACTACTCTAAAAATACGATGTACTTGTGACATCGTAAAAAGAATGGCATCTACGCTAATATTAGTCCTGTTTCTTTCTCAATCTGTTTTCACAGTTTGTATCCAGACTAGATGGTGGATCAGCACCCAGAGATTATGTTCATCAGAGACCAGAAAACTTAGATGCGCCCGTCGACAGATCACCAGATCCTGATGCACACACACACACGCACACACTAAGTCATTTACACTATCTGACACAGCTGCGTTTAAAATTGAACTGGAGGTTAAGTGCTGGGCGTCCGGTCAGAGGAGAACTGACCCCAACTGAGTCTGGTTTCTCCCAAGGTTTTTTTCTCCATTCTATATGCATGGGGTTTTGTTTCTTTGCCGCTGTCGCCTCTGGCTTGCTTAGTTGGGGACACTTAACTTCTAGTGACTATCGTTGAATTGACTACAGAGACCGTCTCTGCATTTAATAAGAAATTGGTCACTCTCGTCACTATATATCCCTGTCATTATACTGTACAGTGCTTTGATGCAACCTGTGTTGTTAAAAGCGCTATATAAATAAAAATGATTGATTGATTGATTGATTCTGTTTCCTTGTGTTTTATTTTCTTCTGTATTCACAAACAGACCTGTAGAGCACGTGTACTGAATGAGTCACAGTGTGCTTGTCTTTAATTCTGTACAGGTGTGTCTCATTGATAAACCTGTTCTACAAGGCTGTTTATGAATTTCTAAGATATCATTCTGTTTACTCTAGTTATACCATCAACCTTTTATTTTTACCCATTTGCCTTCTCCAATTCTTCCATCATAGAAAGGACCAGAATTTTAGGCCTTTATCAGGGGTATTGCTGTTTTGCTATTTTATGCAAATGAAAGCAAGTCTGTAGGAGATTGATTTAGTCTTTACAATAACATCCATACATATCCTACACCACGTTTTAAAATGTTTTATGTAAGTTTTGATTCCCTTTTCCAACCAATACACACACAAACATCCACATAAACTCAACTGAATATAAAAATCAAAATAGAGCAATCAACATTAACAAAACGCCCTGAAGCTATAGTGCTGGACATCGATTATAAATCAGGAACACCAATGCAGAGGTTGGATCAGCTCTCTTACAGCATCATGTGTGTGTTTGATGCACAATAAAAACACTCATCTGTGTGTGTTTTCCCTCTCAGCGCTGCCAAAGCACCGTATCTGGCCAAATTCAAGGTGAAACGCTGTGGAGTGAGTGAACTGGAGAAGGAGGGTATGTGAAATATTACAACTTGTACATATTCTGTAATTCCTGAAGAAAATAGCAGTGCTTGAAAGAATAAAGAAAAATACATTCTTATGATTTAGACTCAGAATTATTTTTTTCCCTCGCAATTAATGATATATGATATAGGTGATATATCTTACTCTGAGAATTAAAATGAAAAATGTTTTAAGAATTTTAAACGTTCAAAATTAATATATTAGTTATTATTTTCGTTTTCATTAGTGTTGTAACACCGAGTTTGGGTTCATGTTCATGTCTTTTATTTTGTAATCTGTTTTTCTCTTGTTCTCTGCCTGGTGTGTGTGTCATGTTCTCACTGGTCCTCTTGTTTACTGTGTTCTGATTGGTTATGCTAGTAATCGTGTCATCTTCTGTTTGATATCAGATCTGCTACTTTTCATTGGATATTGTTTAACTTTCTCACACATTCTCAGATGGTATTGCTGGTATGAAAGGGAAGCAGTGCACAACTGCAAATGCTTTTATCTCTTTGTGATGGCTTTACAACTTAAATAGCGCACCACTTTAGCTGCTTGTGAGCGGAAATGAGCACGGAAGTGGGTGGAGACAAAGCCGACATATTGTAACCGCTTCAGTGTACTTAGTCATTACCATTTGATGAACAACGCAGGCTGACGTTTGATTATCTCCTCTCGTAGAATTTTCTAGAAACCTAATCTTTTTTACAGCAAGTCTACAGACGCAAAAGATATGCCATTACTAAACAGGTCTAGATCTGAACCAACCACCACCGAAAACTCGCCAGCTTGGATTTTGTCAAACATGCGGCAATGGATGAGTCCCGTGAGAGAGGTACTGAGGCCTGTTTCATTGGTGTTCGGAGCATTGAGGCAGTCAACCAGATTTATACAGGTGTGTTCGACTTGACACAAATCTTCTCGACTGAGTTGAGCTACTGGAAGTTGGGTGTGATTGTGTGCCAGATTTATTTAGGTGTGAGCACCTTGATTCAGGAATTTGAAAGATCCTGGTCTTGAAAAGATTTTATTAAACACATGGATACTGAGACCTATCTTTACAAAGGGTATCTTTACAAAACCTGAAAACCTACCTCCCAAAAATTTAAAAGGATCCTGGTCTTGAAAAGATTTTATTACACAGAACCTAAAAACCTGTCTACTGAGACCCGGAAAGGGTGCCCCTTCAATACCACAAAACCTACCCTCCAGGAATTTGGAAGATCCTGGTCTTGAAAAAACGTTCTTATTCAAAACCTTAAAAAAGGCACTTTGATTTATTTTTCTCAAATAAAACTTAAAGGGTCCAAAAATGAAAATGTGTCTGTTTTTTTCTCCTCCTTGAGTAAACATTTTCAAATATTTATATTAATATAAATTTGATTTAAGTGTCTTAAAACTCCTCGTCTGTACTCCCAACAATTCTGACCCTTAAGAGCCCTTTTACAAAGTCTTAAGATCTTGTTTTTATTCTAAAAGGAAACACTCACATTCTTAGAATTTAGAGTTTTCTTAGAATTTTGTCACTAGGAGTAACTCTTAGCACTAAAATCTTTCACAAATACAGGCCCAGAAGATTTAAATATACGTCACCATCTCATTCTTGAGAAGTTACAAAGCTGTATGAATTTCTTTGTCCTGCCAAACTCAAAAGATATTGTTTTTTTTTTTTTTTTACAAAAGTTTGCAAAGAGGCCATTTTGGGTCACCATTGACTTCCATTGTATATTTTTTCCTACTATGGAAGTCACTGGTGGTCAAAAATAGCCTGGTTACAAACTTATTTCAGAAATTCATATAGATTTGGAATTTCTCAAGGGTGACTAAATAGTGATAAGTGTTTATACTCTGACTATTTAGAAGCTTACCACTCTGGAGCTTCCAATAACCGCCTGATTTATCATGAACATTAACAGAGAGAAGAAGCTCCAGATATAATGTTCCTCTCTAGAGCGCCAGAAGTTACGAACTGCAGCTTTAAGTATTTCATTTACAAACATTTGGTACATAATGTGTTTCTGAGTATGTATAATTGAGGTGTGTGTGTGTGTGTGTGTGTGTGTGTGTTTCAGCCTCAGTGACGGAGCACATTATTGATGGGAAGCTTCTCTAAGCCATCAGTCAGACGCATCACAAAACCTCTCAAAGAGTATTAAACTGGAAGGATAGTAAGTAAACTCCATGATAAAGATTCTTTGTGATATTTGACTTACTCTTCTGTTCTGTGGGATTTGTTTTCTAGCTGATATCTTGCGAGCAGCTGGAGCATTTGTTTGAAAGATCATTGTTTCTTTCTCAGATCCACCAAAGGATTTCTACATGCTGCCATTTGACTTCAACATCTCCCAGCCATTAAAAAGTACAAGAAACACTCAGTGCACAAACAAACTCAGACCATCACGTATCCCACCCAACCAAATCAGATCAGTTCAGATCAGATCAACATCCAACAAAATCAGACAATACTGATACATTGCTCCAACAGCAATTGTAACAAAAACACAGTTCACAACATACAAGCACAATATGACTCAATATATGTGTGTCCTCTTATCATAGGTTATGCTATGAATTCTCCTAAAATCCCAGTATAAAACATGTATAAAACATCCTCAATCCAGCCCTGTTTTACGAACCAGTTTATCAGCAAAAATATAATCCAGCTGATTTCAGTACAAGCACTTTACACAGAACTCTAGTGCTTAGTTTTGATATAGCCTTCCAATAATGTTCTAAGCATTTTGTGCATACAGTACTTCAGTTACGGCCCTCTGCTCTTTATTTATTGACCTTTTTCACATTGAGGTACATTCAATCTCAGTCAAAGCACCATATAGTCTCTGACGGCAGTTTCAGGACATCAGTCTCAGACTGGTTCCCTACCTTCACTACATCTAAGCTCCATCCTAGCAAATGCAAAACCTCACCACTAACTAACCTAAGCCCTCCTGTCTTGTTCTGTTTCCTTGTGTTTTATTTTCTTCTGTATTCACAAACAGACCTGTAGAGCACGTGTACTGAATGAGTCACAGTGTGCTTGTAAGTCTTCAATTCTGTACAGGTGTGTCTCATTGATAAACCTGTTTATATAAGATTGCTATTACTACATACAATGCTCCCAACTTTCGCTGTTTTTAAACCCGACCCATGTTGGCGAGCGAGATCCTGTCGAAGACAAAAGGACGCGACCCGCACCGCGTCCCACGAGGGAAACGAGCCGAGGTTGAGAGCACACTCACACCGCGCTCCCCTACCTAGTGTCCAGTTAGCCAACGTCCAGTCTCTGGAAAACAAGCTTGATGACCTCAGGGCAAGGATCAAGTTCCAGAGAGACATTCGGGACTGCAACCTCCTCTGCTTCACCGAGACATGGCTGAACCCAGCGGTACCGGACCACACCATACAACCGGCGAGTTTTTTCTCCGTTTACCGCATGGACAGAACAATGGAGTCGGGAAGACACGGGGAGTTGGAGTGTGTCTGATGGTGAACAACCGCTGGTGCGACAGCGCGAGCGTTGTTCCTCTCTCACGCTCCTGCACACCAAACCTGGAATTTCTGACGATCAAATGTCGCCTCTTTCTATCTTCCACAGGAATTCAGCTCGGTCATAGTCAGCGCCGTTTATATTCCACCTCAAGCGGACATGGACACTGCAATATGGGACTTACACGACCACCTCACAACACACCAGACACCGCACCGGGGCGCCGCACTCATTGTGCTGGGGATTTTAACAGTGCAAACCTCAAGCGCGCACTGCGAACTTTCACCAGCACATCACCTGCCCCACCAGGGGCGAAAGGACACTGGATCACTGCTACACACCCTTCAGAGACAGCTACCAGGCAAAATCATGCCCGCCGTTTGGTAAATCGGACCATGCCGCAATTTTTCTCATACCTGTTTACAAACAGAGGCTGAAACAGGAAGCCCGGTACAGAGGGAGGTGTCACGCTGGTCTGACCATTCGGTGGCCGCTCTGCAGGACGCTTTGGATGGCGCAGACTGGGCCATGTTCAGGTGTAGCTCCGAGGACGTCCAACGAGTTCACGGAAGCGGTGGTGGGATTCATCGAAACTAGCGGATGACACGGTAGAAAACCCGTCATCAGAAGCCCGTGGGTAGACAAAACTATCCGCGACTCTCTGAGATCCCGCTCCGCAGCCTATAACACGGGGATAGTCACTGGGGATATGACCGAATACAAGGCTGCGTCGTACAGCGTTATGCAGAGCGTTAAAGGAGGCAAAGAGGCGCTACGGGAGGAAACTAGAGTCACAGTTTCAACACAGTGACTCTAGGAGCCTTTGGCAGGGACTGAGAAACATCACGGACTATAAAACGCCAACCTCCAGAGTGGAGAGCGCGGATGCTTCTCTGGCAGATGAGCTAAATAACTTTTATGCTCGTTTCGAGGCTGCAGCTAATCACGCTAATCACGCTAGCGCCGCTTAGCGTATGATGAACAGCATGCACGCCAAGAGAGCCGAGAGGAAATCGCGTTCACCATTTCGAGCACGCACGTAAGGAGGGCATTCAGGAGAGTGAACACCAGGAAGGCAGCAGGACCTGACGGCATCACAGGTCGGGTTCTGAGAGCCTGTGCTGACCAGCTAGCACCGGTGTTCACTGAGATATTTAATCTCTCCCTGAAACAGTCTACAGTCCCCTCGTGTTTCAAAGAGTCCATCATTGTTCCTGTGCCGAAGAAACCTCAACCATCTTGCCTGAATGATTACCGCCCTGTAGCTCTGACGTCTGTAGTGATGAAGTGCTTGAGAGACTCGCCAGAGACTTCATCACCGCATCACTACCGGACACACTCGACACCACTACAGTTTGCCTACCACCAAAACCGGTCTACGGAGGATGCCATCACACACCTCCTCCACACAACCACAAGCCACCTGGATTTTAGGAAAGGGAACTATGTGAAAATGCTGTTCGTGGACTATAGTTCAGCGTTCAACACCATAGTTCCCTATACACCATAGCAGCACATCTACAACAAGCAGTGCTGTACCAGGGCCAGGAAGATCGTGGAAGACCTCAGCCATCCCAACAATGGACTCTTTTTCTCTGCTGCGTTCAGGAAAGCGCTTTACGTTCCCTGAAGGCAAACACAGAGAGAATGAGGAGGAGCTTCTTCCACTGAGCCATTCGGAGTCTGAACCAGAGAACACCCAGTACCTAATCACCGGGATTCCCATGTTCACCCTCTCTTTCCCCAGATACTCGCCACTTACATTTGGACAATTGCACTAGTCACTTTGCATTGGGCATTCGCACAGCCACTTTACATTTTACACTTTATATCTTATACTTTATATTTTATATTCTGTACTTTATTTTATTTTTATACTTTACTTTGCACACTTCTTTTTATACATATTTTTATACATATTTTTCATATTTTATATTTATATATATTTAAATTTTGTTTTCTATTTTGATGCCGGACGGTTGTATAGAACATTTCACTGAATGTCGTACCATATATGTATGTGACAAATAGAATTTGAATTTGAATTTGAATGTAGCTAGTGATAACTTTTACGACGAACGTATTTGAAACCCTTGTTTGCCATTTGCTTTTACTTATTTTGTCCTGTCCTTTCCTCTATAAATAAAGCTACTTGTGATCTTAGTTTCGAGGCAAAACGAGAGAAATCTGCTTTTCTCCCTCTTGCAACCAAGCCACAATCCTTGCAAGCTAAAATCCAAAGAACTTGTCTTGTGCTTTATTATGCGTTGAATTGAGCCTTCCAGGTAAAGAGCCGTTCGAGTGAAATAGTCTCAACAAAAGATAGTGCTTAGTTTTGATATAGCCTTCCAATAATGTTCTAAGCATTTTGTGCATACAGTACTTCAGTTACGGCCCTCTGCTCTTTATTTATTGACCTTTTCACATTGAGGTACATTCAATCTCAGTCAAAGCACCATATAGTCTCTGATGGCAGTTTCAGGACATCAGTCTCAGACTGGTTCCCCTACCTTCACTACATCTAAGCTCCATCCTATCAAATGCATAACCTCACCACTAACTAACCTAAGCCCTCCTGTCTTGTTCTGAGAGCAAAATGGAGCGCAGAGAGCAGCCCGGAAAATGGAGCGCAGGTGGAGAAAAACCAAATTAGAAGTATTTCAGTATTGCCTGGCGGGAGAGTATGCTGTCATACAGAAAAGCATTAAAAATAGCAAGATCTGATTATTTTTCATCCCTTTTAGAAGAAAACAAACACAACCCCGGTATTTATTCAGTACAGTGACTAAATTAACAAAAATAAAGCATCAGCAGGTGCTAATATGCCCCAAGAGTATAGCTGCAATGAGTTCATGAATTTCTTTACTTCTAAGATTGATACCATCAGAGATAAAATTGTAACTATGCAGCCGTCAACTACAGTTTCACATCAGATAATGAGCTTTAGATCCCCTAAGGAAAAATTACACTCTTTCTCTATTATAGGAGAAGAAGACTTGTACAAACTTGTTAAATCATCTAAACCAGCAACATGTATGTTAGACCCTATTCCATCTAAACTATTAAAAGATCTGCTTCCAGAAGTCATAGATCCTATTTTAAACATTATTAATTCATCATTGTCATTAGGATATGTTCCCAAAACCTTTAAACTGGCTGTAGTTAAACCTATCATTAAGAAACCACATCTTGATCCCAAAGACTTAGTAAATTACAGACCAATCTCTAATCTCCCTTTTCTGTCAAAGATACTAGAAAGGTAGTATCCTCACAACTGTATTCCTTTTAGATAAAAAATGGTGTCTGTGAGGATTTCCAATCAGGTTTTAGACCGTACCATAGTACTGAGACTGCTCTCATTAGAGTTACTAATGACCTGCTTCTATCATCTGATCGTGGTTTTATCTCGTTATTAGTGCTATTAGATCTTAGCGCAGCATTCGATACTATCGATCACAACATTCTCTTGGATAGACTAGAAAACTATGTTGGCATTAGAGGAAGCGCCTTAGCATGGTTTACATCATATCTATCTGACCGCTATCAGTTTGTGGCATTAAATGAGGAGGTATCATATCGATCAAAAGTGAAATATGGAGTTCCTCAAGGCTCAGTGCTAGGACCGTTACTTTTCAACCTTTACATGTTACCTCTGGGAGATATTATCAGGAGTCATGGTGTTAGCTTTCACTGCTATGCTGATGATACTCAGCTCTATATTTCAGCGCAGCCTGGTGATACACACCAAATTGAGAATCTAACAGAATGCATAGTCGATATAAAAAGCTGGATGATGAGTAACTTCTTAATGTTAAATTCTGAAAAAACAGAGGTGCTAATAATTGGACCTAAAACCCCACATATAATAATCTAGAACACAGCCTATCACTTGATGGCTGCTCTGTTAATTCTTCGTCATCAGTTAGGAACCTAGGTGTGCTGTTTGACCGCAATCTTTCCTTTGAAAATCATGTTTCTAGCATCTGTAAAACTGCGTTTTTCCATCTTAAAAATATATCTAAATTACGACCTATGCTTTCAACCTCTAATGCAGAAATATTAATTCATGCGTTTATGACCTCAAGGTTAGATTATTGCAATGCTTTATTGGGTGGTTGTTCTGCACGCTTAATAAACAAACTTCAGCTAGTCCAAAACGCAGCAGCCAGAGTCCTTACTAGAACTAGGAAGTATGATCACATTAGCCCAGTTCTGTCAACACTGCACTGGCTCCTATCAAACATCGAATAGATTTTAAAATCCTATTAATTACCTATAAAGCCCTGAATGGTTTAGCTCCTCAATACTTGAGCGAGCTCTTATCACATTATAGTCCTGCACGTCCGCTGCGTTCTCAAAACTCTGGCCATTTGATAATACCTAGAATATCAAAATCAACTGCGGGCGGCAGATCATTTTCCTATCTAGCACCTAAACTCTGGAACAATCTCCCTAACTCTGTTCGGGAAGCAGACACACTTTGCCAGTTTAAATCTAGATTAAAGACACATCTTTTTAACTTAGCCTACACATAACACACCAACACACCTTTTATTATTCAAATCCGTTAAAGGATTTTTAGGCTGCATTACTTAGATTTGCTGGAACCGGGAACACTACTCCTAAAATACGATGTACTTGTGACATCGTAAAAGAATGGCATCTACGCTAATATTAGTCCTGTTTCTTTCTCAATCTGTTTTCACAGTTTGTATCCAGACTAGATGGTGGATCAGCACCCAGAGATTATGTTCATCAGAGACCAGAAAACTTAGATGCGCCCGTCGACAGATCACCAGATCCTGATGCACACACACACACGCACACACTAAGTCATTTACACTACCTGACACAGCTGCGTTTAAAATTGAACTGGAGGTTAAGTGCTGGGCGTCCGGTCAGAGGAGAACTGACCCCAACTGAGTCTGGTTTCTCCCAAGGTTTTTTTTCTCCATTCTATATGCATGGGGTTTTGTTTCTTTGCCGCTGTCGCCTCTGGCTTGCTTAGTTGGGGACACTTAACTTCTAGTGACTATCGTTGAATTGACTACAGAGACCGTCTCTGCATTTAATAAGAAATTGGTCACTCTCGTCACTATATATCCCTGTCATTATACTGTACAGTGCTTTGATGCAACCTGTGTTGTTAAAAGCGCTATATAAATAAAAATGATTGATTGATTGATTGATTCTGTTTCCTTGTGTTTTATTTTCTTCTGTATTCACAAACAGACCTGTAGAGCACGTGTACTGAATGAGTCACAGTGTGCTTGTCTTTAATTCTGTACAGGTGTGTCTCATTGATAAACCTGTTCTACAAGGCTGTTTATGAATTTCTAAGATATCATTCTGTTTACTCTAGTTATACCATCAACCTTTTATTTTTACCCATTTGCCTTCTCCAATTCTTCCATCATAGAAAGGACCAGAATTTTAGGCCTTTATCAGGGGTATTGCTGTTTTGCTATTTTATGCAAATGAAAGCAAGTCTGTAGGAGATTGATTTAGTCTTTACAATAACATCCATACATATCCTACACCACGTTTTAAAATGTTTTATGTAAGTTTTGATTCCCTTTTCCAACCAATACACACATAAACATCCACATAAACTCAACTGAATATAAAAATCAAAATAGAGCAATCAACATTAACAAAACGCCCTGAAGCTATAGTGCTGGACATCGATTATAAATCAGGAACACCAATGCAGAGGTTGGATCAGCTCTCTTACAGCATCATGTGTGTGTTTGATGCACAATAAAAACACTCATCTGTGTGTGTTTTCCTCTCAGCGCTGCCAAAGCACCGTATCTGGCCAAATTCAAGGTGAAACGCTGTGGAGTGAGTGAACTGGAGAAGGAGGGTATGTAAAATATTACAACTTGTACATATTCTGTAATTCCTGAAGAAAATAGCAGTCCTTGACAGAATAAAGAAAAATACATTCTTCTGATTTAGACTCAGAATTATTTTTTCCCTCGCAATTAATGATATATGATATAGGTGATATATCTTACTCTGAGAATTAAAATGAAAAATGTTTTAAGAATTTTAAACGTTCAAAATTAATATATTAGTTATTATTTTCGTTTTCATTAGTGTTGTAACACCGAGTTTGGGTTCATGTTCATGTCTTTTATTTTGTAATCTGTTTTTCTCTTGTTCTCTGCCTGGTGTGTGTGTCATGTTCTCACTGGTCCTCTTGTTTACTGTGTTCTGATTGGTTATGCTAGTAATCGTGTCATCTTCTGTTTGATATCAGATCTGCGACTTTTTATTGGATATTGTTTAACTTTCTCACACATTCTCAGATGGTATTGCTGGTATGAAAGGGAAGCAGTGCACAACTGCAAATGCTTTTATCTCTTTGTGATGGCTTTACAACTTAAATAGCGCACCACTTTAGCTGCTTGTGAGCGGAAATGAGCACGAAGTGGGTGGAGACAAAGCCGACATATTGTAACCGCTTCAGTGTACTTAGTCATTACCATTTGATGAACAACGCAGGCTGACGTTTGATTATCTCCTCTCGTAGAATTTTCTAGAAACCTAATCTTTTTTACAGCAAGTCTACAGACGCAAAAGATATGCCATTACTAAACAGGTCTAGATCTGAACCAACCACCACCGAAAACTCGCCAGCTTGGATTTTGTCAAACATGCGGCAATGGATGAGTCCCGTGAGAGAGGTACTGAGGCCTGTTTCATTGGTGTTCCGGAGCATTGAGGCAGTCAACCAGATTTATACAGGTGTGTTCGACTTGACACAAATCTTCTCGACTGAGTTGAGCTACTGGAAGTTGGGTGTGATTGTGTGCCAGATTTATTTAGGTGTGAGCACCTTGATTCAGGAATTTGAAAGATCCTGGTCTTGAAAAGATTTTATTAAACACATGGATACTGAGACCCGGAAAGGGTATCTTTACAAAACCTGAAAACCTATCCTCAAAAAATTTAAAAGGATCCTGGTCTTGAAAAGCTTTTATTACACAGAACCTAAAAACCTGTCTACTGAGACCCGGAAAGGATGCCCCTTCAATACCACAAAACCTACCCTTCAAAAATTTTAAGGGATCCTGGTCTTGAAAAGCTTTTATTACACAGAACCTAAAAACCTGTCTACTGAGACCCGGAAAGGGTGCCCCTTCAATACCACAAAACCTACCCTCCAGGAATTTGGAAGATCCTGGTCTTGAAAAAACGTTCTTATTCAAAACCTTAAAAAAGGCACTTTGATTTATTTTTCTCAAATAAAACTTAAAGGGTCCAAAAATGAAAATGTGTCTGTTTTTTTCTCCTCCTTGAGTAAACATTTTCAAATATTTATATTAATATAAATGCGATTTAAGTGTCTTAAAACTCCTCGTCTGTACTCCCAACAATTCTGACCCTTAAGAGCCCTTTTACACGGTCTTAAGATCTTGTTTTTTATTCTAAAAGGAAACACTCACATTCTTAGAATTTAGAGTTTTCTTAGAATTTTGTCACTAGGAGTAACTCTTAGCACTAAAATCTTTCACAAATACAGGCCCAGAAGATTTAAATATACGGAAGCAAACATTATGTAAACTCATGAACTGTTTTGAAAAGACATCATCTGTTAAAGCCCTGCATTTTTCCTCTCCATCAAGTACAGTACCTTGAGAAAGTATTTGATGAATGTTGCTAGAATTGTTTTACAGTTGGGTTTCCAGGAGGTTCATCGCCTGATGTTTCTTGGATCCACTTTGGGCTGGAAAACCCCTTCTGATGACGGTTGATTTAATCCGTTAGCTGAAACATGTTGAACAGCTCTCAGCGATTCATGTGGTTTGCCTCTAGCTCATGGTGATCACTCGTTACCACGGCGATGTAACATTTTTAAAGCTGCAGTCCTTGAAGAAATAGTTAACCAAAAAATTCTGTCACCATCTCATTCTTGAGAAGTTCCAAAGCTGTATGAATTTCTTTGTCCTGCCAAACTCAAAAGAAATTATTAATTTTTTTTTTTTTTTTTTTTGTTTTTTTTTACAAAAGTTTGCAAAGAGGCCATTTTGGGTCACCATTGACTTCCATTGTATATTTTTTCCTACTATGTTACTGGTGGTCAAAAATAGCCTGGTTACAAACTTATTTCAGAAATTCATATAGATTTGGAATTTCTCAAGGGTGACTAAATAGTGATAAGTGTTTATACTCTGACTATTTAGAAGCTTACCACTGCGGGAGCTTCCAATAACCGCCTGATTTATCATGAACATTAACTGAGAGAAGAAGCTCCAGATATAATGTTCCTCTCTAGAGCGCCAGAAGTTACGGACAGCAGCTAAGTATTTCATTTACAAACATTTGGTACATAATGTGTTTCTGAGTATGTATAATTGAGGTGAGTGTGTGTGTGTGTGTGTGTGTGTGTGTGTGTGTGTGTTTCAGCCTCAGTGACGGAGCACATTATTGATGGGAAGCTTCTCTAAGCCATCAGTCAGATGCGTCACAAAACCTCTCAAAGAGTATTAAACTGGAAGGATAGTAAGTAAACTCCATAATAAAGATGCTTTGCGATATTTGACTTACTCTTCTGTTCTGTGGGATTTGTTTTCTAGCTGATATCTTGCGAGCAGCTGGAGCATTTGTTTGAAAGATCATTATTTCTTTCTCGGATCCAGCGAAGGATTTCTACATGCTGCCATTTGACTTCAACATCTCCCAGCCATTAAAAAGTACTAGAAACACTCAGTGCACAAACAAACTCAGACCATCACGTATCCCACCCAACCAAAGTTCAGATCAACATCCAACAAAATCTGACGATACTGATACATTGCTCCAACAGCATTTGTAACAAATCACAGTTCACAACATACAAGCACAATATGACTCAATATATGTGTGTCCCCTTATCATAGGTTATGCTATGAATTCCTCTAAGATCCCAGGCTGTATAAAACATCCTCAATCAAGCCCTGTTTTACTAACCAGTTTATCAGCAAAAATATAATCCAGCTGATTTCAGTACAATCACTTTACACAGAACTCTAGTGCTTAGTTTTGATATAGATATTTGATATTGAATTTCTAAGATATCTGTTAATTGTTAGTATTTTGGATAGTCTGCGCGGTTTTCTTTATATAAGATTGCTATTACTTGCTATTATTCGAGGTTGAGGGCACACTCACACCGCGCCCCTACCTAGTGTCCAGTTAGCCAACGTCCAGTCTCTGGAAAACAAGCTCGATGACCTCAGGGCAAGGATCAAGTTCCAGAGACACATGGGACTGCAACCTCATCTGCTTCACCGAGACATGGCTGAACCCAGCGGTACCGGACCACACCATACAACCGGCCGAGTTTTTCTTTGTTTTTAACGCATGGACAGAACAATGGAGTCGGGGAAGACACGGGGAGGTGGAGTGTGTCTGATGGTGAACAACCGCTGGTGCGACAGTGCGAGCGTTGTTCCTCTCTCACGCTCCTGCACACCAAACCTGGAATTTCTGACGATCAAATGTCGCCCTTTCTATCTTCCACAGGAATTCAGCTCGGTCATAGTCAGCGCCATTTATATTCCACCTCAAGCGGACATGGACACTGCAATATGGGACTTACACGACCACCTCACAACACACCAGACGCCGCACTCATTGTGCTGGGGGATTTTAACAGTGCAAACCTCAAGCTCGCACTGCCGAACTTTCACCAGCACATCACCTGCCCCACCAGGGGCGAAAGGACACTGGATCACTGCTACACACCCTTCAGAGAGAGCTACAAGGCAAAATCATGCCCACCGTTTGGTAAATCGGACCATGCCGCAATTTTCCTCGTACCTGTTTACAAACAGAGGCTGAAACAGGAAGCCCCGGTACAGAGGGAGGTGTCACGCTGGTCTGACCATTCGGTGGCCGCTCTGCAGGACGCTTTGGATGACGCAGACTGGGCCATGTTCAGGTGTAGCTCCGAGGACGTCAACGTGTTCACGGAAGCGGTGGTGGGATTCATCGGAAACTAGCGGATGACACGGTAGAGAAAACCGTCATCAGAAGCCCCGTGGGTAGACAAAACTATCCGCGACTCTCTGAGATCCCGCTCCGCAGCCTATAACACGGGGATAGTCACTGGGGATATGACTGAATACAAGGCTGCGTCGTACAGCGTTCGCAGAGCGTTAAAGGAGGCAAAGAGGCGCTACGGGAGGAAACTAGAGTCACAGTTTCAACACAGGCAGGGACTGAGAAACATCACGGACTATAAAACGCCAACCTCCAGAGTGGAGAGCGCGGATGCTTCTCTGGCAGATGAGCTAAATAACTTTTATGCTCGTTTCGAGGCTGCAGCTAATCACGCTAATCACGCTAGCGCCGCTAGCGGTATGATGAACAGCATGCACGCCAAGAGAGCCGGAGAGGAAATCGCGTTCACCATTTCGGAGCACAACATAAGGAGGGCATTCAGGAAAGTGAACACCAGGAAGGCAGCAGGACCTGACGGCATCACAGGTCGGGTTCTGAGAGCCTGTGCTGACCAGCTAGCACCGGTGTTCACTGAGATATTTAATCTCTCCCTGAAACAGTCTACAGTCCCCTCGTGTTTCAAACAGTCCATCATTGTTCCTGTGCCGAAGAAACCTCAACCATCTTGCCTGAATGATTACCGCCCTGTAGCTCTGACGTCTGTAGTGATGAAGTGCTTCGAGAGACTCGTCAGAGACTTCGTCACCGCATCACTACCGGACACACTCGACCCACTACCGCCAAAACCGGTCTACGGAGGATGCCATCACACACCTCCTCCACACAACCACAAGCCACCTGGATTTTAGGAAAGGGAACTATGTGAAAATGCTGTTCGTGGACTATAGTTCAGCGTTCAACACCATAGTTCCCTATACACCATAGCAGCACATCTACAACAAGCAGTGCTGTACCAGGGCCAGGAAGATCGTGGAAGACCTCAGCCATCCCAACAATGGACTCTTTTCTCTGCTGCGTTCAGGAAAGCGCTTTCGTTCCCTGAAGGCAAACACAGAGAGAATGAGGAGGAGCTTCTTCCCGCAGGCCATTCGGAGTCTGAACCAGAGAACACCCAGCACCTAATCACCGGGATTCCCATGTTCACCCTCTCTTTCCCCAGATACTCGCCACTTACATTTGGACAATTGCACTAGTCACTTTGCATTGGGCATTCGCACAGCCACGTTACATTTTACACTTTATATCTTATACTTTATATTTTATATTCTGTACTTTATTTTATTTTTTATACTTTACTTTGCACACTTCTTTTTATACATATTTTTATACATATTTTTCATATTTTATATATATATTTAAATTTTGTTTTCTATTTTGATGCTGGACGGTTGTATAGAACATTTCACTGAATGTCGTACCATAAATGTATGTGACAAATAAAATTTTAATTTGAATTTGAATGTAGCAAGTGATAACTTTTACGATTTAACGTATTTGAAACCCTTGTTTGCCATTTGCTTTTACTTATTTTGTCCTGTCCTTTCCTCTATAAATAAAGCTACTTGTGATCTTAGTTTCGGAGGCAAAACGAGAGAAATCTGCTTTTCTCCCTCTTGCAACCCGAAGCCACAATCCTTGCAAGCTAAAATCCAAAGAACTTGTCTTGTGCTTTATTATGCGTTGAATTGAGCCTTCCAGGTAAAGAGCCGTTCGAGTGAAATAGTCTCAACAAAAGATAGTGCTTAGTTTTGATATAGCCTTCCAATAATGTTCTAAGCATTTTGTGCATACAGTACTTCAGTTACGGCCCTCTGCTCTTTATTTATTGACCTTTTTCACATTGAGGTACATTCAATCTCAGTCAAAGCACCATATAGTCTCTGATGGCAGTTTCAGGACATCAGTCTCAGACTGGTTCCCCTACCTTCACTACATCTAAGCTCCATCCTAGCAAATGCATAACCTCACCACTAACTAACCTAAGCCCTCCCTGTCTTGTTCTGTTTCCTTGTGTTTTATTTTCTTCTGTATTCACAAACAGACCTGTAGAGCACGTGTACTGAATGAGTCACAGTGTGCTTGTCTTTAATTCTGTACAGGTGTGTCTCATTGATAAACCTGTTCTACAAGGCTGTTTATGAATTTCTAAGATATCATTCTGTTTACTCTAGTTATACCATCAACCTTTTATTTTTACCCATTTGCCTTCTCCAATTCTTCCATCATAGAAAGGACCAGAATTTTAGGCCTTTATCAGGGGTATTGCTGTTTTGCTATTTTATGCAAATGAAAGCAAGTCTGTAGGAGATTGATTTAGTCTTTATAATAACATCCATACATATCCTACACCACGTTTTAAAATGTTTTATGTAAGTTTTGATTCCCTTTTCCAACCAATACACACACAAACATCCACATAAACTCAACTGAATATAAAAATCAAAATAGAGCAATCAACATTAACAAAACGCCCTGAAGCTATAGTGCTGGACATCGATTATAAATCAGGAACACCAATGCAGAGGTTGGATCAGCTCTCTTACAGCATCATGTGTGTGTTTGATGCACAATAAAAACACTCATCTGTGTGTGTTTTTCCTCTCAGCGCTGCCAAAGCACCGTATCTGGCCAAATTCAAGGTGAAACGCTGTGGAGTGAGTGAACTGGAGAAAGAGGGTATGTGAAATATTACAACTTGTACATATTCTGTAATTCCTGAAGAAAATAGCAGTGCTTGAAAGAATAAAGAAAAATACATTCTTATGATTTAGACTCAGAATTATTTTTTTCCCTCGCAATTAATGATATATGATATAAGTGATTTATCTTACGCTGAGAATTAAAATGAAAAATGTTTTAAGAATTTTAAACGTTCAAAATTAATATATTAGTTATTATTTTCGTTTTCATTAGTGTTGTAACACCGAGTTTGGGTTCATGTTCATGTCTTTTATTTTGTAATCTGTTTTTCTCTTGTTCTCTGCCTGGTGTGTGTGTCATGTTCTCACTGGTCCTCTTGTTTACTGTGTTCTGATTGGTTATGCTAGTAATCGTGTCATCTTCTGTTTGATATCAGATCTGCTACTTTTTATTGGATATTGTTTAACTTTCTCACACATTCTCAGATGGTATTGCTGGTATGAAAGGGAAGCAGGGCACAACTGCAAATGCTTTTATCTCTTTGTGATGGCTTTACAACTTAAATAGCGCACCACTTTAGCTGCTTGTGAGCGGAAATGAGCACGGAAGTGGGTGGAGACAAAGCCGACATATTGTAACCGCTTCAGTGTACTTAGTCATTACCATTTGATGAACAACGCAGGCTGACGTTTGATTATCTCCTCTCGTAGAATTTTCTAGAAACCTAATCTTTTTACAGCAAGTCTACAGACGCAAAAGATATGCCATTACTAAACAGGTCTAGATCTGAACCAACCACCACCGAAAACTCGCCAGCTTGGATTTTGTCAAACATGCGGCAATGGATGAGTCCGTGAGAGAGGTACTGAGGCCTGTTTCATTGGTGTTCCGGAGCATTGAGGCAGTCAACCAGATTTATACAGGTGTGTTCGACTTGACACAAATCTTCTCGACTGAGTTGAGCTACTGGAAGTTGGGTGTGATTGTGTGCCAGATTTATTTAGGTGTGAGCACCTTGATTCAGGAATTTGAAAGATCCTGGTCTTGAAAAGATTTTATTAAACACATGGATACTGAGACCGGAAAGGGTATCTTTACAAAACCTGAAAACCTACCCTCCAAAAATTTAAAAGGATCCTGGTCTTGAAAAGATTTTATTACACAGAACCTAAAAACCTGTCTACTGAGACCCGGAAAGGGTGCCCCTTCAATACCACAAAACCTACCCTTCAAAAATTTTAAGGATCCTGGTCTTGAAAAGCTTTTATTACACAGAACCTAAAAACCTGTCTACTGAGACCCGGAAAGGGTGCCCCTTCAATACCACAAAACCTACCCTCCAGGAATTTGGAAGATCCTGGTCTTGAAAAAACGTTCTTATTCAAAACCTTAAAAAAGGCACTTTGATTTATTTTTCTCAAATAAAACTTAAAGGGTCCAAAAATGAAAATGTGTCTGTTTTTTTCTCCTTCTTGAGTAAACATTTTCAAATATTTATATTAATATAAATGCGATTTAAGTGTCTTAAAACTCCTCGTCTGTACTCCCAACAATTCTGACCCTTAAGAGCCCTTTTACACGGTCTTAAGATCTTGTTTTTTATTCTAAAAGGAAACACTCACATTCTTAGAATTTAGAGTTTTCTTAGAATTTTGTCACTAGGAGTAACTCTTAGCACTAAAATCTTTCACAAATACAGGCCCAGAAGATTTAAATATACGGAAGCAAACATTATGTAAACTCATGAACTGTTTTGAAAAGACATCATCTGTTAAAGCCCTGCAATTTTCCTCTCCATCAAGTACAGTACCTTGAGAAAGTATTTGATTAATGTTGCTAGAATTGTTTTACAGTTGGGTTTCCAGGAGGTTCATCGCCTGATGTTTCTTGTTGAAACATGTTGAACAGCTCTCAGCGATTCATGTGGTTTGCCTCTAGCTCATGGTGATCACTCGTTACCACGGCGATGTAACATTTTTAAAGCTGCAGTCCTTGAAGAAATAGTTAACCAAAAAATTCTGTCACCATCTCATTCTTGAGAAGTTCCAAAGCTGTATGAATTTCTTTGTCCTGCCAAACTCAAAAGAAATTATTAATTTTTTTTTTTTTTTTTTTTTTTTTTTTTTTTTTTTTTTTTTAAAAAGTTTTGCAAAGAGGCCATTTTGGGTCACCATTGACTTCCATTGTATATTTTTTCCTACTATGTTACTGGTGGTCAAAAATAGCCTGGTTACAAACTTATTTCAGAAATTCATATAGATTTGGAATTTCTCAAGGGTGACTAAATAGTGATAAGTGTTTATACTCTGACTATTTAGAAGCTTACCACTATGGAGCTTCCAGTAACCGCCTGATTTATCATGAACATTAACTGAGAGAAGAAGCTCCAGATATAATGTTCCTCTCTAGAGCGCCAGAAGTTACGGACAGCAGCTAAGTATTTCATTTACAAACATTTGGTACATAATGTGTTTCTGAGTATGTATAATTGAGGTGAGTGTGTGTGTGTGTGTGTGTGTGTGTGTGTGTGTGTGTTGTTTCAGCCTCAGTGACGGAGCACATTATTGATGGGAAGCTTCTCTAAGCCATCAGTCAGATGCGTCACAAAACCTCTCAAAGAGTATTAAACTGGAAGGATAGTAAGTAAACTCCATGATAAAGATGCTTTGATATTTTGACTTACTCTTCTGTTCTGTGGGATTTGTTTTCTAGCTGATATCTTGCGAGCAGCTGGAGCATTTGTTTGAAAGATCATTATTTCTTTCTCGGATCCAGCGAAGGATTTCTACATGCTGCCATTTGACTTCAACATCTCCCAGCCATTAAAAAGTACTAGAAACACTCAGTGCACAAACAAACTCAGACCCTCACGTATCCCACCCAACCAAAGTTCAGATCAACATCCAACAAAATCTGACAATACTGATACATTGCTCCAACAGCATTTGTAACAAATCACAGTTCACAACATACAAGCACAATATGACTCAATATATGTGTGTCCCCTTATCATAGGTTATGCTATGAATTCCTCTAAGATCCCAGGCTGTATAAAACATCCTCAATCAAGCCCTGTTTTACTAACCAGTTTATCAGCAAAAATATAATCCAGCCGATTTCAGTACAATCACTTTACACAGAACTCTAGTGCTTAGTTTTGATATAGATATTTGATATTGAATTTCTAAGATATCTGTTAATTGTTAGTATTTTGGATAGTCTGCGCGGTTTTCTTTATATAAGATTGCTATTACTTGCTATTATTCGAGGTTGAGGGCACACTCACACCGCGCTCCCCTACCTAGTGTCCAGTTAGCCAACGTCCAGTCTCTGGAAAACAAGCTCGATGACCTCAGGGCAAGGATCAAGTTCCAGAGAGACATTCGGGACTGCAACCTCATCTGCTTCACCGAGACATGGCTGAACCCAGCGGTACCGGACCACACCATACAACCGGCCGAGTTTTTCTTTGTTTTTAACGCATGGACAGAACAATGGAGTCGGGGAAGACACGGGGAGGTGGAGTGTGTCTGATGGTGAACAACCGCTGGTGCGCGACAGCGCGAGCGCGTTGTTCCTCTCTCACGCTCCTGCACACCAAACCTGGAATTTCTGACGATCAAATGTCGCCCTTTCTATCTTCCACAGGAATTCAGCTCGGTCATAGTCAGCGCCATTTATATTCCACCTCAAGCGGACATGGACACTGCAATATGGGACTTACACGACCACCTCACAACACACCAGACGCCGCACTCATTGTGCTGGGGGATTTTAACAGTGCAAACCTCAAGCGCGCACTGCCGAACTTTCACCAGCACATCACCTGCCCCACCAGGGGCGAAAGGACACTGGATCACTGCTACACACCCTTCAGAGAGAGCTACAAGGCAAAATCATGCCCACCGTTTGGTAAATCGGACCATGCCGCAATTTTCCTCGTACCTGTTTACAAACAGAGGCTGAAACAGGAAGCCCCGGTACAGAGGGAGGTGTCACGCTGGTCTGACCATTCGGTGGCCGCTCTGCAGGACGCTTTGGATGACGCAGACTGGGCCATGTTCAGGTGTAGCTCCGAGGACGTCAACGTGTTCACGGAAGCGGTGGTGGGATTCATCGGGAAACTAGCGGATGACACGGTAGAGAAAACCGTCATCAGAAGCCCCGTGGGTAGACAAAACTATCCGCGACTCTCTGAGATCCCGCTCCGCAGCCTATAACACGGGGATAGTCACTGGGGATATGACTGAATACAAGGCTGCGTCGTACAGCGTTCGCAGAGCGTTAAAGGAGGCAAAGAGGCGCTACGGGAGGAAACTAGAGTCACAGTTTCAACACAGTGACTCTAGGAGCCTTTGGCAGGGACTGAGAAACATCACGGACTATAAAACGCCAACCTCCAGAGTGGAGAGCGCGGATGCTTCTCTGGCAGATGAGCTAAATAACTTTTATGCTCGTTTCGAGGCTGCAGCTAATCACGCTAATCACGCTAGCGCCGCTAGCGGTATGATGAACAGCATGCACGCCAAGAGAGCCGGAGAGGAAATCGCGTTCACCATTTCGGAGCACAACGTAAGGAGGGCATTCAGGAGAGTGAACACCAGGAAGGCAGCAGGACCTGACGGCATCACAGGTCGGGTTCTGAGAGCCTGTGCTGACCAGCTAGCACCGGTGTTCACTGAGATATTTAATCTCTCCCTGAAACAGTCTACAGTCCCCTCGTGTTTCAAACAGTCCATCATTGTTCCTGTGCCGAAGAAACCTCAACCATCTTGCCTGAATGATTACCGCCCTGTAGCTCTGACGTCTGTAGTGATGAAGTGCTTCGAGAGACTCGTCAGAGACTTCATCACCGCATCACTACCGGACACACTCGACCCACTACAGTTTACCTACCGCCAAAACCGGTCTACGGAGGATGCCATCACACACCTCCTCCACACAACCACAAGCCACCTGGATTTTAGGAAAGGGAACTATGTGAAAATGCTGTTCGTGGACTATAGTTCAGCGTTCAACACCATAGTTCCCTATACACCATAGCAGCACATCTACAACAAGCAGTGCTGTACCAGGGCCAGGAAGATCGTGGAAGACCTCAGCCATCCCAACAATGGACTCTTTTCTCTGCTGCGTTCAGGAAAGCGCTTTCGTTCCCTGAAGGCAAACACAGAGAATGAGGAGGAGCTTCTTCCATGCAGGCCATTCGGAGTCTGAACCAGAGAACACCCAGCACCTAATCACCGGGATTCCCATGTTCACCCTCTCTTTCCCCAGATACTCGCCACTTACATTTGGACAATTGCACTAGTCACTTTGCATTGGGCATTCGCACAGCCACGTTACATTTTACACTTTATATCTTATACTTTATATTTTATATTCTGTACTTTATTTTATTTTTATACTTTACTTTGCACACTTCTTTTTATACATATTTTTATACATATTTTTCATATTTTATATATATATTTAAATTTTGTTTTCTATTTTGATGCTGGACGGTTGTATAGAACATTTCACTGAATGTCGTACCATAAATGTATGTGACAAATAAAATTTGAATTTGAATGTAGCAAGTGATAACTTTTACGACGAACGTATTTGAAACCCTTGTTTGCCATTTGCTTTTACTTATTTTGTCCTGTCCTTTCCTCTATAAATAAAGCTACTTGTGATCTTAGTTTCGGAGGCAAAACGAGAGAAATCTGCTTTTCTCCCTCTTGCAACCCGAAGCCACAATCCTTGCAAGCTAAAATCCAAAGAACTTGTCTTGTGCTTTATTATGCGTTGAATTGAGCCTTCCAGATAAAGAGCCGTTCGAGTGAAATAGTCTCAACAAAAGATAGTGCTTAGTTTTGATATAGCCTTCCAATAATGTTCTAAGCATTTTGTGCATACAGTACTTCAGTTACGGCCCTCTGCTCTTTATTTATTGACCTTTTTCACATTGAGGTACATTCAATCTCAGTCAAAGCACCATATAGTCTCTGATGGCAGTTTCAGGACATCAGTCTCAGACTGGTTCCCCTACCTTCACTACATCTAAGCTCCATCCTAGCAAATGCATAACCTCACCACTAACTAACCTAAGCCCTCCCTGTCTTGTTCTGTTTCCTTGTGTTTTATTTTCTTCTGTATTCACAAACAGACCTGTAGAGCACGTGTACTGAATGAGTCACAGTGTGCTTGTCTTTAATTCTGTACAGGTGTGTCTCATTGATAAACCTGTTCTACAAGGCTGTTTATGAATTTCTAAGATATCATTCTGTTTACTCTAGTTATACCATCAACCTTTTATTTTTACCCATTTGCCTTCTCCAATTCTTCCATCATAGAAAGGACCAGAATTTTAGGCCTTTATCAGGGGTATTGCTGTTTTGCTATTTTATGCAAATGAAAGCAAGTCTGTAGGAGATTGATTTAGTCTTTACAATAACATCCATACATATCCTACACCACGTTTTAAAATGTTTTATGTAAGTTTTGATTCCCTTTTCCAACCAATACACACATAAACATCCACATAAACTCAACTGAATATAAAAATCAAAATAGAGCAATCAACATTAACAAAACGCCCTGAAGCTATAGTGCTGGACATCGATTATAAATCAGGAACACCAATGCAGAGGTTGGATCAGCTCTCTTACAGCATCATGTGTGTGTTTGATGCACAATAAAAACACTCATCTGTGTGTGTTTTCCCTCTCAGCGCTGCCAAAGCACTGAATCTGGCCAAATTCAAGGTGAAAAGCTGTGGAGTGAGTGAACTGGAGAAAGAGGGTATGTGAAATATTACAGCTTTTACATATTCTGTAATTCCTGAAGAAAATAGCAGTCCTTGACAGAATAAAGAAAAATACATTCTTATGATTTAGACTCAGAATTATTTTTTTCCCTCGCAATTAATGATATATGATATAGGTGATATATCTTACTCTGAGAATTAAAATGAAAAATGTTTTAAGAATTTTAAACGTTCAAAATTAATATATTAGTTATTATTTTCGTTTTCATTAGTGTTGTAACACCGAGTTTGGGTTCATGTTCATGTCTTTTATTTTGTAATCTGTTTTTCTCTTGTTCTCTGCCTGGTGTGTGTGTCATGTTCTCACTGGTCCTCTTGTTTACTGTGTTCTGATTGGTTATGCTAGTAATCGTGTCATCTTCTGTTTGATATCAGATCTGCGACTTTTTATTGGATATTGTTTAACTTTCTCACACATTCTCAGATGGTATTGCTGGTATGAAAGGGAAGCAGTGCACAACTGCAAATGCTTTTATCTCTTTGTGATGGCTTTACAACTTAAATAGCGCACCACTTTAGCTGCTTGTGAGCGGAAATGAGCACGGAAGTGGGTGGAGACAAAGCCGACATATTGTAACCGCTTCAGTGTATTTAGTCATTACCATTTGATGAACAACGCAGGCTGACGTTTGATTATCTCCTCTCGTAGAATTTTCTAGAAACCTAATCTTTTTTACAGCAAGTCTACAGACGCAAAAGATATGCCATTACTAAACAGGTCTAGATCTGAACCAACCACCACCGAAAACTCGCCAGCTTGGATTTTGTCAAACATGCGGCAATGGATGAGTCCCGTGAGAGAGGTACTGAGGCCTGTTTCATTGGTGTTCCGGAGCATTGAGGCAGTCAACCAGATTTATACAGGTGTGTTCGACTTGACACAAATCTTCTCGACTGAGTTGAGCTACTGGAAGTTGGGTGTGATTGTGTGCCAGATTTATTTAGGTGTGAGCACCTTGATTCAGGAATTTGAAAGATCCTGGTCTTGAAAAGATTTTATTAAACACATGGATACTGAGACCCGGAAAGGGTATCTTTACAAAACCTGAAAACCTACCCTCCAAAAATTTAAAAGGATCCTGGTCTTGAAAAGATTTTATTACACAGAACCTAAAAACCTGTCTACTGAGACCCGGAAAGGGTGCCCCTTCAATACCACAAAACCTACCCTCCAGGAATTTGGAAGATCCTGGTCTTGAAAAAACGTTCTTATTCAAAACCTTAAAAAAGGCACTTTGATTTATTTTTCTCAAATAAAACTTAAAGGGTCTAAAAATGAAAATGTGTCTTTTTTCTCCTTCTTGAGTAAACATTTTCAAATATTTATATTAATATAAATGCGATTTAAGTGTCTTAAAACTCCTCGTCTGTACTCCCAACAATTCTGACCCTTAAGAGCCCTTTTAAGTCTTAAGATCTTGTTTTTTATTCTAAAAGGAAACACTCACATTCTTAGAATTTAGAGTTTTCTTAGAATTTTGTCACTAGGAGTAACTCTTAGCACTAAAATCTTTCACAAATACAGGCCCAGAAGATTTAAATATACGGAAGCAAACATTATGGAAACTCATGAACTGTTTTGAAAAGACATCATCTGTTAAAGCCCTGTATTTTTCCTCTCCATCAAGTACAGTACCTTGAGAAAGTATTTGATGAATGTTGCTAGAATTGTTTTACAGTTGGGTTTCCAGGAGGTTCATCGCCTGATGTTTCTTGGATCCACTTTGGGCTGGAAAACCCCTTCTGATGACGGTTGATTTAATCCGTTAGCTGAAACATGTTGAACAGCTCTCAGCGATTCATGTGGTTTGCCTCTAGCTCATGGTGATCACTCGTTACCACGGCAATGTAGCATTTTTAAAGCTGCAGTCCTTGAAGAAATAGTTAACCAAAAAATTCTGTCACCATCTCATTCTTGAGAAGTTCCAAAGCTGTATGAATTTCTTTGTTCTGTCAAACTCAAAAGAAATTGAATTTTTTTTTTTTTTTTTTTTTTTTGCAAAAGAGGCCATTTTGGGTCACCATTGACTTCCATTGTATATTTTTTCCTACTATGGAAGTCACTGGTGGTCAAAAATAGCCTGGTTACAAACTTATTTCAGAAATTCATATAGATTTGGAATTTCTCAAGGGTGACTAAATAGTGATAAGTGTTTATACTCTGACTATTTAGAAGCCTACCGCTGCGGAGCTTCCAGTAACCGTGTGATTCATCATCAACATTAACAGAGAGAAGAAGCTCCAGATATAATGTTCCTCTCTAGAGCGCCAGAAGTTACGAACTGCAGCTTTAAGTATTTCATTTACAAACATTTGGTACATAATGTGTTTCTGAGTATGTATAATTGAGGTGAGTGTGTGTGTGTGTGTTTCAGCCTCAGTGACGGAGCACATTATTGATGGGAAGCTTCTCTAAGCCATCAGTCAGATGCGTCACAAAACCTCTTGAAGAGTATTAAACTGGAAGGATAGTAAGTAATCTCCATGATAAAGATGCTTTGCGATATTTGACTTACTCTTCTGTTCTGTGGGATTTGTTTTCTAGCTGATATCTTGCGAGCAGCTGGAGCATTTGTTTGAAAGATCATTGTTTCTTTCTCGGATCCAGCGAAGGATTTCTACATGCTGCCATTTGACTTCAACATCTCCCAGTCATTAAAAAGTACTAGAAACACTCAGTGCACAAACAAACTCAGACCATCACGTATCCCACCCAACCAAAACAGATCAGTTCAGATCAGATCAACATCCAAAAAAATCTGACAATACTGATACATTGCTCCAACAGCATTTGTAACAAATCACAGTTCACAACATACAAGCACAATATGACTCATTCAATATATGTGTGTCCCTTTATCATAAGTTATGCTATGAATTCCCCTAAGCTCCCAGGCTGTATAAAACATCCTCAGTCCAGCCCTGTTATACTAACCAGTGTTTAGTTCTTGAAACCTTCCCATAAGTACCTTTAGTAAGTTTGGCTACATATGTATTTTTAAGAACATGGAGACCTCTTGTGGCTGGATGAAGTTACTGCATCAAAACACTGCTCCTCCTGTAGTGTGCAGCTGTAAGTGAACACTGTAAGTAAAGAGATCACTTGCTCATCAGAGTTGTGTTCTGGCCTTATTTCACAGAATTGATCCACATTTTTATTTATTCAATGGTTCATTAGTTACAATAGGTAAATAATGAGAATAATAACAACATCCAGTAATGGGTTGTAGCGACTGAGCGAGATTGAACAGTGTGTTATTAAATGCAGTTCCCCAACTAAGCAAGCCAGAGGCAACAGCGGCAAGGAACCAAAACCCCATTCATACAGACCTTGGGGGAAACTAGACTTAGTTCAACTTAAAATGCAGCTGTGTCAGATTGTGTAAAGGACTTATCCAGTGATTTGTCCACTCAGTTCATCTATGTGTTCTGGTCTTTGATAAAAGCCATGTCTTGGTGCTGATCCACCATCTGATCTGGATATGAACTTAGAAACAGAATAAGAATAAAACAAGACTAATATTAGCATAGATGACATTCTTTTTACGATGTAAACAAGTGCATTGTGTGTTATGGGGAGAGTTCCTGGTTCCGGCTGATCTAATTAATGCAGCCAACAACGATTTAATGGATTTGAATAATAAAAGTCTGTTGGTGTGTTATGTGTAGACTAGGTTAAAAAGATGTGTCTTTAATCTAGATTTAAACTGACAGAGTGTGTCTGCCTCCTGAACAGAGTTAGAGAGATTGTTCTAGAGTTTGGGTGCAAAACACGAAAAGGATCTGCCGCCCGCAGATCCCCTATTTTTTGTATTATCAAACAGCCAGAGTTCATATTCAGGGCTTTGAATATGATCATACTTCCTAGTTCTAATAAGGACTTTAGCTGCTGTGTTTTGGCCCAGCTGAAGTTTGTTTATCAAGAGTCCAGAACAACCACCCCGAAAAAGCATTACAATAATCTAACCTCGAGGTCATAAACTCATGAATTAACATTTCTGCATTTAACATTGACAGCATAGGTCGTAATTTGGACATATTTTTGAGCTAAAAAAACCCCCAAATGCTAGAAACATGGTTTTCGAAGGAAACATAGCCGTTAAGCAGCACACCTAGGTTTCTAATTGATGATGAAGATTTAACAGAGCAGCCATCAAGAGTTAGACTGTGTTCTAGATTATTAAATGTGGGGTTTTTAGGTCCAATAATTAGCACCTCCTTTTTTCAGAATTTAGCATTAAGTTAGCATCCAGTTTTTTATATTGACTATGCATTCTGTTAGATTCTCAATTTGTTGTGTATCACTGGGCTGTGATGAAAAGAAGCTGCACCGATCCGTCTGTCGATCTCTCGTTCCATCCTCCCCTCACTCGTGAATAAGACCCCAAGATACTGAAACTTCTCCACCTGGGGCAGGAACTCCCCACCAACCTGATGGGGGCAAGCCACCCTTGTCCGACTGAGAACCATGGCCTCAGATTGATTGAGGTGCTGATTCTCATCCCTGCCGCTTCACACTCAGCTGCAAACCTCCCTGTTGCACACTGTAGGTCCTGTCCAGATGCAGCCAACAAGACAACATCATCCGCAAAAAGCAGAGACGATATCCTGTGGTCACCAAACCAGACCCCCTCTGGCCCCCGGCTGCACCTTGAAATCCTGTCCATAAAAATAATGAACAGGACCGGTGACAAAGGGCAGCCCTGTTGGAGTCCAGCATGCACTGGGAAAAAGTCTATCTTACTGGCGGCAATGCGAACCAAGCTCCTACTCTGATCATACAGAGATCAGACAGCCCTTATCAATGGGCCGTATTACCCCGTATTCCCAGAGCACTCTCCACAGGACACAGTGAGGAACCTGGTCGAATGCCTTCTCCAAATCCACAAAACACATGTGGACTGGTTGGGCAAACTCCCAGGAACCCTCCAGTACCCTGAAGTGGGTATAGAGCTGGTCCAGTTTTCCATGTCCAGGGTAAAAGCCGCATTGTTCCTTCTGAAGCTGAGGTTTGACTATCGGACGAATACAGACTTGGCAGGCCAAAACGTACCATAAGAGTCTGTTGGGAATGTTTGGCAGAGACCCCTGTTAGGGAGATCTTCAGAACTTTGACCGGATCCCGAGGGAGGCTGGAAACATTGAGTCTAAGTGGACTATGTTCTCTACCTCTATTGTCGACGTGGACGTCTGGAGCTGTGGCCATAAAGTCTCTGGTGCATGTTGTGGCGGCAACTCCCAAACCCGGTGGTGGACACCAGAAGTAAGTAATGCCGTCAAGCTGAAGGAGGAGTCCTATCAGGCCTGGTTGGCTCGTGGGATTTCTAAGGCAGCTGACAGGTACCGGTGGAAAAAAACGGATGGCCTCAAAGAGGTTCTGGCAAACTGTCTGACACCTCAGAAGGGGAAGCGGTGCCCTGCCATGACTGTATACAGTGCTAGTGGGAATCTGCTAATTCCACTGGGGACATTGTCAGACGGTGGAAGGAATACTTTGAGGATCTCCTCAATCCTGCCAACTCTTCCACCGGGGACCCAGGGGAGGACTCGACCATCACCCTGGCTGAGGTCACTGACCCGAGTACCTCAGGTCTCTGGATGTTGTGGGGCTGTCTTGGCTGACACGCCTCTGCAGCATCGAGTGGACGTGGGGGACAGTACCTCTGGACTGGCAGACTGGGGTGGTGGTTCCTCTTTTTAAGAAGGGGACCGGAGGGTGTGCTAACTATAGGGGATCACACTCTTCAGCCTCATCGGGAAAGTCTATGCCAGGGTACTGGAGAGGAGAATAAAATATCTATTAGTTAATATTGCTTAATGTACCTAAGCTGGCATGAACTAACAATGAAGTGGATTTGTACTCTGACATTACACATTCACTGCAGAGCATCAAGTGATGTTACTCTAAATTTCTCCAAATCTTTGAAGGCTTGAAGGTGAATACATTTGATTTTCTATTCCTTATACTTATGAGAGACAAAAATGCTACAATAAAAATGAAGAAAACCTGTAAAACTCTTTAAGGAGAGCAGCTTATTTGTGCTTTCTTTTCTCTTGAACTTAATTAGTGGGGTGAATTGCATGGGCAAGTTATCGACTCAGACACAATGGTGAATTAAACAGGAAGAAACTGTGTTAATATGCTGACAGCTATTAATTGCTTGCTTGCTGATGGATTTTCTTAGTATTGTTTCTATTTTAGTTTAGTCTGTTGGCATAACAGGATGTATGAGTCATCCAAGTCTGCTACACCATAATGGCAGTTGCTCTTCTGAATCTGAACTCTTTTATTGACATCATTTGTTTAATTTCATGGTTGTTTAAATTGTTTATTCAGAGCGCTATAGACTTCATAAAATGTAAAAATCTAGATTTCCATCTTTTTTTTTTTCTTTTTTTTTTTTAAGGCATACCTCATTAAACAAATGTCAAGAACTGCACTTTACCACATAGAATAAAAAAAGAACTAAGTGAAACTTAAGTGAGAACTAATAAATAGCCTTCGCTACTGAGTCGAGAATAAGTGGGGGTGGGGCCCAGGACTCAGGCCACTGCTTTCATCATAAAAGCTTATTTGCGTGTATTTAAGCATTGACTATTCAAACTTTCAAAAGAGTTTAAAGCATTTAAACATATTTTAGATTGAAAAAAAATGAATAGTTTTGCTTCCTTAATCTTACTGCAGATGATTGTTATGGCACATTACCCATGGCATATGTATGTGTGTATATGTGTATATATATGTGTATGTATATATATGTATATATGTATATATATATATATATATATATATATATATATATATATATATATATATATATATATGTATATATATATATATGTGTGTGTGTGTGTGTGTATATATATATATATATATGTATGTATATATGTATATGTATATGTGTGTGTGTTTTCTGTGTATGTGTCTTCTTAAATCTGTTATTAATGAGAGACGCCTTTTGACTAATATAGACAACTGGACACCATGGTTGCACAGGATCGAAATGTGATTGGGACCTCTGCCATGAAAACTTCCATATGTCCTCTTTGAACCACATGCTAAGATCACACAGATGCGTTCCCCCAGGCCTCTATGGGATCGTCCCCAGGCCTCCGTTGGCAGGCTATTTAGAAAGTACAACAAATGTTTAAGTGGACTCGCGCCAAACCTTGGAAATGCCATCTAGTGCTTTCTAAGGTAAAGTACCTGGGTTTCCAGGTGGGAAGGGGTCTTATTCAGTCACAAGAGATGAAGGTGGAGGTGGTTCAGTCCGCCCAAGGCCCCTGACTATATGTTTGCGGGTACTATAACTGCTTCATCCCTAACTTTTCTTTAGCTGCCTCCCCGATAGGCCTCCTGACCAGGAAGTGGCAGCCAGAGAAAGTGCGGTGGACACCAGCAGCACCTCTGAGCCAGTTTTCCGAGCCCCAGACTTTAGCTACCTCTTCCTGCTGCAGATGGATCTCCCTCTTATAATTTTACATACAGTGTAAATGCATTCATGCTATATTTCAGCTACACTGAACTCTCATAAATACATCTGAATGCTGCTCCAGTCACTTCTGTTTCTTCTGGAGTGGAAAGATCGATTTTTGTAGATACTGATTGGTAGCAGCCCAATATTATCTCACTGTATTAGGTGAAATTATTAATAAAATGTAAGAATTAGTTGTGAAAGATTATGCATGCATTTAATACGGTAAGGGAAAATCCCCTTTAAATAGGTCAAATGACTTGGACTGCGTTTACTCCAACTCTTAACGAACAGATCCGATTTTGACATTATCTAGTGTTTCTTTGGCCTGCTTGTTTACATTAACTTTAGACGTGACTGGTATCAGATATCTATGTTTGCATTAATTCAGTGATAACTTTATTATGCACATGATAGACCCTCGGATGTTAAACGGCTGTGCTATTAAAATAATTTATATAACTCGCGTTGAGTGGCTGTTACTATTTCCCATTTTTGACAACAGCTGTTATGGATGTTTTGCAGCACAAAATCTGACTGAAAGCATGGTTTTGTTTATCTACAGCTCGCGGTATGCACTAGTGAGTAGCCTATAGTGAAACTTGTTGGTTCAATTACAAAAATGACAACATTATCACCTCGTGAAGGTGGCAAGGCTACGTTGAAAACCAGCTCCTGAATGTTGCATTCTTTATGGGCAAAAGTGCGACTTCTTTTTTGACACTTCACATTTTCTTGTGAACACAGAGGACGTGTGTTAAGCCTTAAGACTCAAGTCTCATGTCAGCATGAATCAGCTTTATATTTTTTTATTGGTCCTTTGGTCTGCTGTCAGTAAGTGGATTTTATTTGTTTGCCACAGATTTTGTGTGTACCTGCTATATGTATGGGGTGGATAGAAGTGAATGTAATTTTTGTTCAGGTTCGTCTGATGCGTGGGAAGAATATGAAAATACAAAAGGTGCATTGTTTAATATTACACTTTTCAATTCAATTAAATTTGTATAGTGCTTTTTCGTTACTAAAATACAGTCCGTGTCGATATGGATGAATGCTGATGTTCTGTGTTTCAGATATCCCAGAGCCCATCATCACAGTGTACAGACAGCAGGAGGACGGGGAGGTTGTGTTTGTGCTGTGCAAGTTCACCTCAGTGCCTGGAAGGAGATACAGAAGACAGTCTTTTAAGCTGTCTGTGGAGAGTGAACTAAACTACACCATGGAAACATTCAGCAACCCTTCTTTAGATTCTTCAGAGATGCGTGCGTATATGGTCACCGTGAGTCCACCTGCTTCCTTCACCTGTGTGCATGAGGTCGATTTTTATGTAGATGTCAGGAACGTGAGCAGCCAGGCCTACAATTACAGTGTTTCAGGTAAAAATACATCTCTAACGTTTATATGTTACTTCCCTGCTTAGATCTGTCACGTTTCCGTGGTGTCGCAAGGGAGGAAAAGGGAGCACTCGAGACGCGAAAATAAACTTAAATAGATTTAATCCAAAAGGGGCGAAATAAATATACAAACGCAGGCAGAACAAAAACCACGAAAAGAGCTCGGGAACAAAAATCACTTCTGGACATCGGTTAATGACATTGACTACAGACATAGGGTAATGTTGACGATCCGACCAACGTGCACACAAAACACAGGGCTTAAATACACGCGACGTAATTTACCAAATTAACAGGGAGCAGGTGAAGACAATTAAACAATTACGAAGGGAAGGTAGGGCACGAGACAAAAACAAAGTCCAGAGATGTGACAAGATCATACAATATTGCTACTTGTTTGTATTTTTCTAAAACATTTGCATCTGTCTTTCTCCATTTCTCTTTCGCCGCCATCTGGTCCTGTTTTCACAAAACATTTTTATCTTACCACTAAGAGTTGCAGTAAAAGTTTTTAGCTTTGAGTCTCTGACAAACTTTTACTAGGGATTAATGCGGTCTTAAGCTGAGAGAAAGGGTAGGGTTGACCTCATTGCTGTGGATGATATCTGCATGCTTACTAACTAGGCACCCAGTGACCGTCTGAAAGGAGAGGGAGGGGGTCTCTGTCAGGGGTTTTCTTCTTAGAGATTTTGCAGAGTGCAATGTTTCCATATTCAAAAGCTAAAAAAATGAAAAAGTTCAATGCTACATTCAAATAAATATTTTAAAATGCAGAATAAGTGTCGCTAATTTAACAATATAATATATATGAATATGTTCAGGTAATTTCAGCCTGTATGCCACTGTTATGATGCCAACCGTCTCAGAGGGTTGATTACCACAGCTGATGTGAGAAATGAAGAGCAGTCGGTTATAACAGTATGAATTTACTGAATACGCTCTGATATCAGGATGGTGACGTGAAGCGACTCATCATGTAAGAGACAAACTCAATAATAGATTTTATTCTTTGCAAAAAAGGTCAGACAGTCAGTCAAAAAAACCACCGTTTGCTGCAGAGCGCGACCGAGAGGGAGGGCAGTCCTCCATTTTTATATCTCAGTCTCACCGAAGGTTACGAACTCTTAACAGCTGTACGTTTTCACAGAACGACAGCGACCGGAAAACACTTCACTATATCCTTTCTACGCTTTGTTTAGGATCCTCACGTCCCCTTAGATCAAGTGCAGCCACCTATAGGTCCTGTCGTTTTCCCTCTCATCCCTTTTTATCATTCATCGATAACTTTTTAAAATGAAAAGGTATGATTTTCTACGGATAAACCTCCTATTAATTAATTATACGAAATACTTCATGTAGTGCATTAACATAGCATGCATATAAAGGTGCTTAGTCATTCTTTGGTAGCCAGGCTAAATGAGTAAACGCTGTTACACTTTTGACATTGGTCCGACCCTCAGTCACTTCCCAAATGCGAAATACCACCCAGTACTCCATTTTTTAAAACATCCTAAAACGTAAAACATAAGGAGAATTTAAGCAATTACTTTTCATACTCTTCATCTCTGAGTTTCATATAAATGATCACTCTCTTGTAAAGAAGTCCTAGTTCTGCAAAGGCTGTGTAGAAAATGTAGTAAACACTGGTCAGATATTTTTGCGTTTACGTTCAAGTCATTTGTCTTAAATCATTTAACACATCTTTTCCCTTATGCTTTTCTTTTACCCATCTACTTAATCCTACTCTTTTTCACGTGCACTAGTCTTTCTTAAACAGCCATGTCCGTTCCAGTGAATCATTCCTTGTGTCCCTCTGACTGGAAAAGTGTACTCCACCTTTGTCCTTCTACTGTATTTACTTCACACTTACTTTCTTGCCCTCTACGTCCAAAAACACCTTTACAGGGTAATCACTCGTTTTAACATTTGATGAAGAATTGACCTGTTGCATACCGAGCTGGATACAAACTAGAAAATGCATGGTAAACATAACAATAGCAGCAGTCCTGCCCCCAGATGATTGTCATCCGCCCAAACCAGTTGTTGTTAGCTTTCTCTGGCTCTTTTATGGTCATTCTCACGTGTGAGATGTTTACATCTTGATGTTTACATGGCATCCTGGCACTTATTGACACGTGCTTCAGATCTCTTTATTTCCTTTGCTCTTTCACAGCTGCGTTGGTCAAAAGCACGTGCAATGGTCCCAACCACCTTTTCACCAACTCTTTCTTCTCAGATCTCGTACTACCACGAAATGAGTAGGTTGAAGTAATGTAGAGGGATTTCTGCATCTTTCCCTTCCATGGTTTTCACCTGCACATAGACATTGGATGACGACAACAACGAAAACATTTCCTTGCAAAAACTGCATCATCAACTGTTGATGGCAGCTCTACGTTTACCCTATCGTATCGTATCGTAACCACCTAGACATTGATAATGCAATGGTAATAATAAAAATAAGCCACAGGACTAACTGTCACCATGGGTCTGCAACAACACGGATGTCATAAACCTATTTTAGGTAGGCCCAAAGATAGTGCCACAGACCGCTGAAGTTTCATGTTCACAAAGGTCCCTTTTGCCTCTTGTGTCCAATAAATTCAAAATCTTCTCCCTCAAACCAGTCGTTTTGAAATTCAATTTTTTTTTCCTCAGACATGTGACGTGCAATGCAAATTGCCAGGCAACATTATTTGTGTCGAACGGCTCAGATCTGTGGGCCATGATTTTTGCCCATTTCTTATTTTTAATATGCCATTCTCAGGCTCAACTTGCAGACAGCATATTTGCTCATCGTCTGCCATTCTATCACCCCAGTAATCTGCAACCAAAGTCACGTTTAGTTTAAACAACAAACAACTCTTCCTACAGTGGGAACAGGGCACACAGGCAAATAAAAGAAGGCATGTTTCATTGCTCGTCTCTCTTTTGTTTCACAATGTAGGAGTATCTTCGTTATACGCCTGCTTTTCCTCCTTCATTGCTGTTGCTCTCTTCATCATGACTGCAGCAGTGATTGTGACCAACATCAGGAGCAAAACTAAAGGTGTGTGCTTCACCACTTGCTCATTCATAGCAGCGATGAATTTTACGAAAGGTTTGACCAAAGCCCAAAAAAACTAACAAAACAGAAAATGCTTCTTTATGTATTTAGTTTAATTATTGACTCAGTCATCCTTAACTCTGGCTGCTAAAGATACCTTTCAAAGAAAGCTCAAAGAACTAATTTTCGGAGCTGTGGATTAATATGAATTAACATTTTAAGTGAACCAAAACGTTTCTCTTTGTAACTTCCTAAATCTTAACCGCTCATGACCGTTGTAGCACATTAAACAAGACTTATTGCAGATATTAATGTGGAATGCATTTTGATGTAAAAAACTAATGGAGACAATTTTATAGTTATTATACATATGATGATTGTGTGTATCCGATCATATCACAAATATCTGATCATAATTGCTTTCATGTGAGGTTTGGTTTAGTGTGTCCTGACTGATGATTTTGGAGTCAGGATTTTAACTTGAGCTTCAGTAGTTTAACAGCACACGGAAAATAACACCATAAACTCACTTTTGTTAACAGACACCGACTCCACAGCAGTTACCGACAATGACCACGTAGAAGCGTAAAATTCACTTTGGGAAGAGAAGAGAACAGGCCTGAAGAAAAACAAAACATGAAAAATATATTAACGTAAAATATATTCAATGTAACCTGTAACTAGGGGTGCACATAAGTGGTAAACAGCTGCACATGCGCAACCAAAATATAAAATGGGCTTTAAGTCTGTCAATTACCATTGTAGTGAACATCTGTACTTTTCCCTCTCCCCGAAAAGTCCCGTCCCTGTTTAGATCACTGACCACCTTCACCCAATAATGACCTCCAGATATTCAAATCCGCATACGAGGAATCAACCTGTGACCTCAGGGAGAGGAAATATGGGTTCCCCTTTGTATTAGGTGACCTTAACTACTACGTACTTACATCAAAATAAGTACAATGTACTTACTGTGTTTGTAGTGTATTGCAAAACACTTGAGGAGGGATACGAGTTAGGACAGAATTGGTGGTATGGGAAGGGGATGGGTCAACAGTGTAATTATAAATGTAAATACAGATATTAATTACAGATGTAATTACATATACAGTGGCATGCGAAGGTTTAGGCACCCCTTGCAGAATCTGTGAACAATAGAGATTACACAAAATGCATTGTTGTTGTTTTTAATTGTGAACTTTTGTACAGTCCTGAGTAAGATATTTTACATAAAAGATGTTTACATGTAGTCCACAATTATGAATCCTTGGTTGTTTCCAAGGTCGTTTCCAACCCTTTTTGTCCATATAGCACTGCCCTTCAGAAGCAATCGCATGTTTCATGATCTCCAAATTAAAGAAAATAAATTGAAGAAAATTTATTTCATCTGTTCGCCACGCTGCATTTTTGGTCTCTCTCTGATTCTCTATAGGTGATGTGAGATCAATTTTAACAGGCGTACACACACATATAACATGATGACCGTATAATACATTTCTTAGCAATGTAAAAAAGGTTTTAAATAACATTAATAATAATGAAAAAATTATAAAATTGCTCAGTCACCCTCTCTCTCCCTGTATAATTGTATATCGATAATAATAATTTTTTTTCAACCCATAACAGAAAACTTTACATATTACAAACACTGGTGGAAAGATTACTGAGAGATTGTGCTTAAGTAAAAGTATTGCTACTAAATTAATAACGTACCTGAGTACAAGTAGTGAAAAATAATTGTACTGCGTTACAATGTACAAAGTATTATTACTCTATTTTTACCCAAAATGAGACAATGTGAGCATTATAGAGCATGATAAACACTAATCTTAACACCCATGTAATGTTAGTTTCACAAGTGAGACCCAGGAAATCCCTTACATGGACTAATACATCAGATATAACTAGACGCTTTGACATGCAAGCCATGTCAGTTAGTGTTGCGTTTTAATTGCGTCACAGTAGAGAATTTTAATGAAAAAAATATATATATATAAAACAATTCTGTCTCACTGTTATAAGAAGAAACAGGAAATACAGAAGCTAGCTGTTTTAAACACCACTGGTGTCATTTCATGATTTTGGAGCAAAACATGATATTAGTCTCGTGATAGAAACATACTACCTACCCACGTTGCCAGGAGCAACTGCTTTCGAAAAGCACGTTCATGTATGAGATTATGTGGTTGTTTTTAACAAGGGCAAAAACAAAGAAGGGCAAGTGAAGGTTTAATAGACAAGAAAGGGTCTAAAACGGATTGAACAGAAAGCTGGCAGTGAAAAAAAATAATGTGGGGTATTAGTAAGGTTGGGCATTGTTTGAATTTTAATGATTCCAGTTCTTGTCAATTCTTAATTTTGATTCTCATAAGGTAAAATATATAACTATAACTAAATAAATAAATATAATCATGCATACATTTTAGATATCGCCTATCATAGTACATTTCATACTTGGCTAAATGTGAATAAAAATCAACAGGCTAAAGAAGTCTTCTTGTTTTGAATGGTTCAAAATCGCATTTAAAGTAGTTTGTTATAATAACAAAGGTGGACTTCAAACACATTTTCAGTAGGACAAAAAAAAGGAGTATTTTATTTAACATGTTAACCCATTATTAAGCTTGGGAATCCAAAATATATTCCAATTCTGGAGTAGTATGCTTAAGGTCAGGAAATATCTACACGAAGATTCCTTTGAATGCAGTTTTGTATGACCTTTTAAACCATTCAAGCACAACAAGACTTATGCTATGTTTTCTGTACCGCACACATGTAGCCATCATTTCAGAAATTTCTTCTTTTAAAGATGTTAAAAAAACAAAATTAGATTTGTGTGTGTGTACATGTGTATATATAGCATGCATCAAATGCTAACATCAAAATCAAAACATCAGAAACATTCCTCAGGGCTTCATTTATCTCCCGTTCCCGTTCAGACACATGCAAACAACATATTTCCCTGTAGTCGCAGGTTGACTTCAAAATTCCTCATATGCAAATCTGGATGTCGATATCATGTCACAGGGGTCAATGCAATGAGGGTGATCTAAACAGGGACATGTGGAGAGAAGTGAAAGCTCAAAAGGTCAAATCCATAAATCTTTTGGACATAAACACCTCCATATTACTTTAACATTTTATTTTAAGCTTAGTAATATCCTTAAAAAATACAGTATGTCAGTAAAATAGTAAAAACACTATTATTATTATTATAATTTTTTAATAACTGTAAATAAAGTGCAATAACATTACTCTCACTGTTATTAATTTATTATTTATAGTTATATGTAATGGGTCAGATCATGTGCAATGTGAGGACCAAACCATATCTCCAGGTGTACTCATGAGAACCAGGTGAAAAACTTATGTGCACCCTGCTTATATCCATAACCTTTGCAATTTTATTTGTTTATTTTATTAGCTTTTGTTTGTTTGACTGTTTGGTTGTTTTTTATGTTGCAAGCATTGCATATTTGTAAGTATGTCTGCTTGTTTTATAAAAATAACTCATTCTGCTACTTCAGATTTTTACTTTCCTGAAGTTTCGGTTTATAAAAAGTAAGCAGAAGACGCCATGGTATGTTTTGTGTTTGAAATTCATAAATCAATTATTTGCATGAATTAATGTGATTTGCTCCTTTGTTAAAAATTAATTAAAATACAATTAAATAGTTTTATATTATTAAATAAAATTATGGTCATTGCCTATCCCAAATTGTGTCTGTGTCATGAAAGAGCGGTCTGAGGCGTGCGGATCCATTTGCAGGCTTTTATTAAAGGAAGGCATGGTCAAACAGGCAGGCGCTAAACAGGGCAAACAGGAGTATCAGAGACGAGGCAAACACAAAATCCAGAGACAGGCGGTGGTCAGGTCAGGCGGCAAACAATCACTGAATCTAAAGACAGGCAGGGTCAAAACCAAAGGATCAACAACTTAGAAAACTCGGAAACACGGAAACTCGAAACTACAATACAACAGGCGAAACAATGCAACCTCCAGTTGAGTGGCTTGCTGCAGTATTTATAGTCCTGGGACAGGAAGTTGTCGCAGAGGGAGTGAATGCAGATCACCCAGAGGTCAGGCTCCCTCTGCTGGCTTGGTGACATAGCCCCCTCCTAGGAGCGACTCCTGGCGCTCCACAAAACAAACAAAATAAAACAAAACTGGGAGCTTGGGAGGGGTTCCGGGAGGAGTCAGCAAACGGAGTCCAGGGCGGAAGAGACAGAGGAGGAGCCAGGAGAAGACGGGAGGAGTCCGGAGCGGGAGGCGATCCAGAGCCCAGCCATGAAGGTCAGTGGTGGAGCCGACGGAGGAGGAGCCATGGGAGAGGTAGCGGCCATCAACTCCATGGGACCGACCGATGGCGGCGGAGCAGGTGGTCGCGGAGACTGAGGCGGAGGCGGAGAGCCGATGAGCCAGGGTGATGCAAAGGCGCTGGAGGTCCTAGGCGACACCGCAGGCTTTGGCGACTGATGCGGTGACGGGGGACGAGAAGGACGCGGCGGAGCCAGAGCGACAGAGGACTGAGGTGAAGCCGGGGGGAGGGAGGAGCCTGACAGAGCCGGAGGGATGGAGGGACGAGGCGGTTGCTGTAGGAGTGGAATCCTGAGGCGACGGATGGTCGACGTCCGACCAAGGCGGAGCCGGAGAGACGATGGAGCCTGGTGAAGCTGGTGGATTGACGGAGCACGGTGGAGAGGAGGGAGCTAGGAGCCTAAGGGAAGCCGACGGGTCTACAAGCCGAGGTGGAGTCTGGGACTCGGAGGCGGAACGATGAAGTGAGGGATCCTTCACCCACGGCAGACCCGTGGCGAGCTCCCAGGTGAAGGGCAGAGGATGAGTGCAGGGGTTGCTGGGATCCATTGACGACCTGTAGCAGGGGTGGGAGGGTGGGAAAACTTGAGGCTTTGCACGAGGCGCGGGCACTTGAGGCTTTGCACGAGGCGCGGGCACTGGAGGCTTGCACGAGGCGCGGGCACTGGAGGCTTTGCACGCAGGCGCGGGCACTGGAGGCTTTGCACGCAGGCGCGGGCACTGGAGGCTTTGCACGAGGCGCGGGCACTGGAGGCTTTGCAGGGCAGGCGGCCATGTTGGAAAGCGGCGCAGGGCAGGCGGCCATGTTGGAAAGCGGCGCAGGCAGGCGGCCATCTTGAAGCGGCGCAGGGCAGGCGGCCATCTTGAAAGCGCGCTGGGCAGGCGGCGGCCATCTTGGGAAGCGGCGCTGGGCAGGCGGCGGCCATCTTGGGAAGCGGCTCTGGGCAGGCGGCGACCATCTTGGGAAGCGACTCTGGGCAGGCGGCGACCATCTTGGGAAGCGGCTCTGGGCAGGCGGCGACCATCTTGGGAAGCGGCTCTGGGCAGGCGGCGCCATCTTGGGAAGCGGCTCTGGGCAGGCGGCGGCCATCTCGGGAAGCGGCTCTGGGCAGGCGGCGGCAATCCTGGGCAGCGGCTCGGGAAGGCGGCCATCTTGGGCAGCGGCTCGGGAAGGCGGCCATCTTGGGCAGCGGCTCGGGAAGGCGGCCATCTTGGGCAGCGGCTCGGGAAGGCGGCCATCTTGGGCATTAATGCAGTGTCTTCTTCCTCCATAATACCCAACGTGAGAGCTGACCCCACAGTCACTAAACCAAACTCAATAAAGTGTGCAAGTGATTCCGTGGACCTCTCTCGAACAAGTTGTGTCTTGAGTGGCTGATTTATTCCCTCGTGAAAAAAATTCAATTAGCAAACAGTCCGTAAATCAGAGAAGTAAGCCAGGTCCAGAAATTCCTGAGTATAATCCTCAAGTGATCGGGGTGCCCTGCTTGAGGGTTAGCAAAGACATTGCAAGGTGCATACCTGGCCATGGTTCGTGAAAAGCCGCTGGATCCTGGTGTGAGGTTGCATTCTGTCACAAAAAGAGCGGTCTGAGGCGTATGGATCCATTTGCAGGCTTTTATTAAAGGAAGGTATAGTCAAACAGGCAGGCGTCAAACAGGGCAAACAGGAGTATCAGAGACGCGAGGCAAACACAAAATCCAGAGACAGGCGGTGGTCAGGTCAGGCGGCAAACAATCACTGAATCTAAAGACAGGCAGGGTCAAAACCAAAGGATCAACAACTTAGAAAACTCGAAACACAGAAACTCGGAAACTACAATACAACAGGCGAAACAATGCAACCTCCAGTTGAGTGGCTTGCTGCAGTATTTATAGTCCTGGGACAGGAAGTTGTCGCAGAGGAGTGAATGCAGATCACCCAGAGGTCAGGGCTCCTCTCTGCTGGCTTGGTGACAGTCTGAAACACAACTGTCAACAAATATTTTTCATCTAATGTGTAAGGACTGTAATCAAATGGTTGGACTAGTGTGACTGTAATTCAGTTCAGTGGAGGAAAACATGCCGCTGAAGAAAATACGGCTGTGTCACGAAAGCTTAAGCAGCTGACCCTATCAGACAATGACTTTGCAGGCAACGTTTATGCACATGTACTTCCTGAAATGTATTTCGGGCTGAGGCAGCATAGTAGTCTAATGACATTAAATGACATTAAATGGTTTGGTTTGCTTTAGTTTAAAGCTTGATTTAGTTAAGGGCTGGATAACAAGACGATAATATTACTTAATATATATTCCCCATATATACGTGTATGTATATATATATATATATATATATATATATATATATATATATATATATATATATATATATATATATATATATATATATATACAGTTACAGTAAGCGGCCTGTTTTTTCTGTAGTGATTTGCTTGTGTTTAAACTGAGTTCTTCTGAGTGTGCCCTAAAACATGATGGAATCCAATTCGGTGTGATGTAGATCCCCATTCTCTGTAGCCACCCTTATTGGCAGTGGCAGTATATACGCTAACTCCGTCCACCGACGTGTGATCAGCTTGATCCAGAATGTTAAACTTTTAGATTGTCGTAGTTGTCAAATTCTCTCGTAGTGTCAAATTTTCCGCAGTTATCAAATTTCTCGTAGTGTCAAATTTTCCGTAGTTATCAAAGTTCTCGTAGTTGTCAGTTATTTCAACCGAGCTTGGCCTTCAATATATAGGGCTCACCTAAACGCCATCAGATTCTTATTGGCCAGACGAAAATATCACAACCAATGAAAAGTCATTAATGATCTCGGGTGATCTGGGATGGAAAATTCCAGTAGGGAAGAACAATAACATGCTGCGTATACAAATCATATGAAAATGTGTACCTGGTTCATGACTCATTTTTCCGTGGATGAAGCCTTAGGCATAATCACACTCCCAAGATTAAACTAAACTAACTTTCATTTTCTTTGAAATGAGAACTCTTACAAGAAACGTATTTCACTCTGTTTTTGTTATTAAAAAGAGGCAGATTAATATTGAAATGTATTTCCTGCAAATGTTTTAAAGGAAAGGAGTCATTGCTGCTTGAGGTCAAGCGAGCTACAAATACACACAAAACAAAAACTTAAAAGTAAATAAATGAGTTTTTATTTATGCAGTCTCCGAACATTTAATGGATTTTTGTGATATTTTTTTCAAAAATTCCTGGTGCCATTTCTACAAGTCTCTTTTAAGTTGCCTCTAAGTGAAATTATATACAACCACTGTAAACTAGATTGACCCAGAGAAGTGTCACACACAATCATTAAAACAAAAAACACAAACAATGTTAGATTTAAAAATTTGTATTTTATTTTTAGACTGCAGAGAAACTACAGCCACAGATAGGATCCAGGAAGAACCCACTACCCGCTTGAAAGAAGCGATGAATTGGGTTATTTGTGTCGAAACTGGTCGATGCTTTTTGTTGTTGTCGTTTTTTTTCCATCATCTTGAGATATCATATTATCAGTTTGCCGTATTGATTTATAATATTTTAACGTCATGTTATACTGTTATCAAATTGCTACATCCTTGGGTTACTGAGCCATTGAATAGCTGAAAGTTATATTTCTTGATTATGGAAATAAAACCTTTTTACAGCTGAGTATATTTCAGGCGGCTAAAACTAGTTTTGTCCAGCTGAAATCTCGTACAGCTTATCTATAGCTACCGCAATCTTATATATAGATAAACTAAGCATGGCAGCATTAGAAACATGCATTAGTGGACCTTCAGTAAACTGCTGCCGGAGTCTTGAGAAAGACAAAGCCAGTGGGTTTTCAGTGGTGACTGATACGGCTGTAGAGCCTGAAATAGGCATATTTACCTCACACTGACCCGTCATTTCAGCTTGATCCAGAATGTTAAACTTTTTAGATTGTCGGAAGTTATCATAGTTGTCGTGGTTATCGTAATTGTCGGGTTATCGTAATTGTCGACGTTATCGTAATTGTCGGGTTATCGTGAGCTGTCGTGGTTATCGTGAAGCTGTCGTGGTTATCGTAATTGTCGGTTGTCGTAATTGTTGAAGTTATCGTAGTTGTCGGGTTATCGTGAATTGTCGGTTTGTCGAATTGGTCGGAAGTTATCGCAGTTGTCGTAGTTATCGTAATTGTCGGGTTGTCGTAATTGGTCGGGTTATCGTAGTTGTCGTGGTTATCGTGAATTGTCGGGTTGTCGAATTGTCGAAGTTGTCGTGAATTGTCGGGTTATCATAGTTGTCGGGTTATCGTAATTGTCGGGTTATCGTAAATTGTCGAAGTTATCGTGAATTGTCGTGGTTATCGTAATTGTCGTGGGTTATCGAAGTTGGTCGTGGTTATCGTAATTGTCGGTTGTCGAATTGTCGGCTTATCGTAGTTGTCGGGGTTATCGTGAATTGTCGGTTGTCGAATTGTCGGCCTGTTATCGTAGTTGTCGTGTTATCGTAATTGTCGGGTTATCGTGAGTTATTGTATGTTGTCGGAGTTGTCGGAGTTGTCTCCACCGAGTTGGCCCTTCAATATATGGGGCTCACCTAAACGTCATCAGATTCTTATTGGCCAGGGTGATCAGAGATGGAAAATTCCAGTAGGGAAGAACATTTACATGCTACGTATAAAAATATGCAAATCATATGAAAATGTGTACCTGCTTCATGACTCATTTTTCCGTGGAATGTTTATGAAGCCTTAGGCATAATCACACTCACAAGATTAAATCTTCTTTGAAATGAGAACTCTTACAAGAAACGTATTTCACTCTGTTCTTGTTATTAAAAAGAGGCAGATTAATAGTGAAAGATTAATCTCGAGAGTCGTTGCTGCTTGAGGTCAAATACACACCAAAACAAAACAAAAACAACCAAGAAAAACAACTTGTGAAACTGAAAAGTAAATAAATTCTAAAGAATGTGTTACAGATTTGAAGTTATGTAGCTTCCAAACATTAAAATATTTTTTCATTTGTAATAATTTATTTGCATAATCATTATATAATCATTAGTCATTCATATAATTTTTTATGTGATCATTTTTTCTTTATATTGAGTATATTGTTTGTTTATCCATTCATCCATTTATGATGGATTTAAAATAAATTAAATACATGGACAACACTTCTTTCTATTAGGATGTTGTTGCTGGTTGCACACACAACAATCAATGTAGTCGTGAATAATCAAAGATTCATAAGAATTAAAATAATTCCTTCTCTTATGAGAATTTTTGCTTCTTTTGAATAGGGCACAAAGGTATTTGTTACAGTTTCCCTCTATTTCCCAGGTTTCTTTAGCCTAGAACTCATTATTGGCCATCAAACTTTTTTCAGAGGCTCGTTTAGGCATTGGTTTACGTAACTTAAAAAATATCATCCTGTATGATTGTCACTCAGTACATTTAACTGTTGCTGTACAGGGCATCACCAGCACAATAACACAAAATAATGTGTTTGTTCCACAGAGAGAAATACTGACGTCATGTTATAGTTGGTATAACCTACAGAAGTGCATATTGAGTAATAATGGTTTGAGCTTGAGTATGAAAGGAAGGAAAGCAGCTACACAGCTATTTAGGTCAAGAGGAAGGGCTCTGAAGAGACAAATCAGAAATCAAGCTGAGGCGCAAATAATATTTCACAGTTATTGTATTGTAGCTTAACTAATGTATGATCTTTACAGCCTTTTACAGTCAAATTTTGCATATCGCTGAAGCATATCGTTTCCAAATAACAACATTTGATCATTCAGTGAAAGAAAAACACATTCTGTACGAAAAAAGTATTTCTTTATTGAAAATGAACATAATACTATTATTCTTCGTAGTGTGCCACTGTCCTGCAGTGTTTTATTATTTAAAAAAACAACGACTGCAACCCGTGCAACATTAAAAATAAATAAGGTGTAAAAATGTGTTCTTTGTGGTGAGTATACCTTTAAATTTGTAATCGAAAATGAATACAGTAATAGTCAGGGTCACTCTGAATATGGATCAATTGAAAGAATGAGCTAATCTATGAAGGAACAAGTATTATGAGTGTTGAAAAATTGGGACACCATACAATTGCCAGGACGCATTTACGTTGTTTGAGTGACTTTGCTTTTAGTTTCCTCCAAAACTGTACAGTAAAATAACTAGAATATAATTACATTGATATTCAGGGTCACTCTGAATGTAGATCAATTAAAAGAATTAGTTTAAAGAACTTGTAAAACACAATTTTTGAATATACAGAAATATAAAAAAGTGCTAGGATGCATTTTCTTGTAGTTTTCTGCAAAACTATACAGTAAAAAGCCTTGAAAATTAATATAGCAATAGATCAGGGTCACTCTTAAACAGGAAAAAAATTATAGAGCTAAGGGAAATAAGTTTATGTGTGTTTTAATATAATGATCCAAGAGCAGGAATGTTTTTGCCTTTAATTGTCTTTAAAACTGTACAGTAAAATGACTTGAAAATAAACACATTGATAGTCATGGTCAATTTAAACAATAAATAATATTGTCACGTTAATGCCTCAAAATATGAGCAAATCAGTAAAGGAAAGCTTTTTGCTTTGTATACATATATAATTACATACACACACACACACACACACATACAAAAAACACAAAAATAAAAATTAATAAAAAACTTTAATATTCACATTTTATCGGCATGTACAAATTATTTATAATTAATGTACAGTACAAACGCCTCTATAACGGCTTGTTTACATGTATTTTGACTGCTCGGAGCACCCGTACTGTAGGTCCACGATTACATGCGCGCATTAAAATAAAAAAAAGTGAGGCTGGCTTGACAAACTTTTGTTTTGCATGAATTTATGAATTCCCCTAAAATCCCACATCAGGCTAACCAGCATTTGGTCCATCAGTAAACACTCACTCCTGTCTGTTTTAACACGAGCACTGTTTTTTTGTAAAGTCACATAAATAGTAGCCTTTAAACCATTCCTTGAGCTCTTAGGCAGGTTTAGCGCAGGGAGATGAAGACCTCTTGTGGCTGGAGGAAGTAGCTGCATTCAATCAGTGACCCACAGCTCTCCCTAATCTACACACCTGATTCAAATCATCCTCTGTTTAGGAAAGAGCTCCACGAATCAATTAGTGTGTCAGAGAAGAGAGACATCCACCGCCGTAGGCCCTCAGTATTTATAGACTTCACAAACAATAATCACTTATGTTAAATCATAGTGATAGTTTTAGTTCTGTAAACTCTCTCACTGTCTCGGATATTGATCCATTAGAAGCCTTGGGTCTTTTCACGCCTTTTGTATGAAACATTGCACACATTATTTCTTGTATTTAATACTCATTTATGATATACATGTGCCGTATTTTAAAATATAGCTAGTTTACAGTAGCATAAGATTACAACTGCTCACAATAAGGCACTAAAACTACAGTTTCTTTTTAAATAAATTAAATTAAAATGATGCAACATATCTTTAACAGTCGGAAGCAAAGCACGCTGGAAACTAGAAATCAGCTTTAACTCAATCCAGGAATGTGTTAAACGTATTAGAAAGTTATGAATATTAGATTTGCATTTGTCTTCACTGTTAAATATATTATATATAACCATTTTCAATGCATACACTGGCTGGTTTGGAAATGCCCTAGAAAAGTGACGTTTTGGACATCCTTTTTCGTTGGTGATCATTTTAAAACATCCACCGTGAGCAGCGAGTACAGCTCTTCGTAATCTGGACATCGGAGAGGTCAGTTTATTAACATTGACTTGATATCGTGTCTTATGGACATGACGGTCCAGTTTCTCCATAGTAGCTCAACTTTGACATCTGTATATTGACATCATTATGTGATCAAAATGAAAATCATTAATGCTGGTCTTCAATGATAATGTCAAGTTACTTTAACTTTTGGAGGGCAGCATATATTGCGGTGTATATATATATATATAAAAAAAACCAAGCATTTGTTTTCAATGTATTATGTAATATATCGCATTATATTTTGCAGTATATTCCCATGTATTTTTATTCTGGAATGTATGGTTGTCGATCAGTTTTTGCCGGGCAGGATTAATGTAAGTGTAAGTAAAACAGTGACGCTAACAGCAATGAACGCCTAAACTTTAAATATTCATTTTATATATACAGTAGCTTCAAAAAAGGCATATTTTGCTCTTCTCGTGTGCCACTGTTATTAGTAATATACTAATGACAACTGACAAATATGATTGGTGATTATATTAATAATATAATGTATGAAATAAGTCATGAATGAAAATAGAAAGTGGGTGAATTTATTATTATTATTATTAAAATTTTACAACCTCTTTGTGTTGATTTGAATCATATCACGTGTCGATGATAGACAGAGATAAGCATCAAAAATTGTTGAAATTAAGAGGATGTAGTATATTTCCATTTAATGTAGACATGTTACATTTGCCTATTATTATTATTATTATTATTATTATTAATAAATTATTTTTGCAATGTGCCAGGGCTAGGCATCATTTCTGTGTGGAAATGTTTGCACAGATTTTGTGTATATACACACATTTAAAGAGGATTTTTCTGATTGTGTTATCATGTTTATGTTACAGTTTAACCCTCATTATTTAAAGAGTTTCATCCAAAGCTGTTTTATCAGTTTTCAGATGATGTTCTTGGCTTCATCCCCAAAATATCTATTAAGTATGCTTTTAACGAACTGCTAAAAGCTGAACACAGAGACAAGAATAAAAGGAGAGAGGAGAGGGATTGATGTTGGCGAGTGGAAGAGGAGGAGAGAGAGGAGAGGAGGACTGATGCTGATTCTCTCTCTGGAGAAAAATCTCTCACTGACCTGAAACTGAAGATCCATCGTCTGGAAGATCGTCCAGCTTCACGGTGAGTAACACTTCATGCATCTGATCCCATCCCAGACATTAAACAACTGTGATGCTTTCTATATTTTATTACTTGTGTCTTTTGTATTATATTATATTTAGTAGTGAAACTGGTGTTTATTGTGAAAAGGTAGGTGATGTATGGCGCGTCTTTTTGGTTATGTGAAATGAAGTTTAAATATTAGAGAACTGTGCAGCAGGGTTATTAACTAAAACTAAAACCATGAAAGCATTTATGTCACATGAAATAAAATATTTAAAATGAGGTAACACTTTACAAACTATGTTTGTTAACCAACTATGAACAATACTTCTACAGAATTTATTCATCTTAGTTTATTAATTTCATCATTTACTCATGCATTTTTGTTTGTTATGATTAGTTAATGCGCTGTGTGCTAACATTAATATGCAATGTGTTTTTATTAACTAACATTAACATGAATAAAGAGTGTAATAAATGTAGTGTTCATTGTTAATTTATGTTAATTAATACATTAACACAACGTTAACAAATAACACCTTCCTGTAAAGTGTTATCAAAAATGCAAACATTTTTACATTTGTATTTTTTGTCTGTTGTATTATATATTTTATACATTTATATTTTATATATATTGTATTCATAATATGCCATTTTACTTTTTTTAAGTTCTTCAGCTAACTGAAGTGAAAACAAGAAATAATCTTGATGATGATGGTGAGGGTGATGGTGGTGGTGATGATGATGATGATGGTTGCGGTGATGATGGTGCTGGTGGTGGTGATGATGCTGGTAGTGGTGATGGTGGTGGTAATGATGATGGTGGTGGTGATGATTATGGTTGCGGTGATGATGTGGTGGTGATGGTGGCAATGATGATGGTGATGGTGATGGTGATGGTGGCGGTGATGATGTTGATGGTGGCGGTGATGATGTTGATGGTGGTGATGGCGGTGATGATGATGTTGGTGGTGGTGATGATGGTTGCGGTGGTGATGGTGATGATAATAGTGGTGGTGGTGATGTTGGTGGTGGTGATGATGGTGGTGGTGGTGGTGATGATGTTGAAGATGATGGTTATGATGGTGGCGATGATGGTGATGATGGTGGCGGTGATGATGATGTTGGCGGTGGTGAAGATGATGATGATGATGTTGGTGGCGATGATGATGATGGTTGCGGTGGTGATGATGATGATAGCGGAGTGGTGTTGGTGGTGATGATGATGGTTGCGGTGATGATGATGATAGCGGAGTGGTGTTGGCGGTGATGATGGTGGTGGTGGTGATGATGATGGTTGCGGTGATGATGATGATGATAGCGGAGTGGTGTTGGCGGTGATGATGATGGTGGTGGTGGTGATGATGATGATAGTGGTGGTGGTGATGATGGTGGTGATTGTGGTGGTGGTGATGATGATGCTGATGATAATGATGGCGGTAGTGTGAATTTTCCTCTATCTTTCTATTTTTGCAGATATGGCTATAATAGGAATATCTTGAGAAACATCACGATGGATAACAGCACCTCGATGCATTCGGACAGAAACTCCAGCGAGGGTCAGACTCTGAGCACCATGCCGGAGAACTCTCTGGAGATCCAGGCAGTCACCATCTCTCTGTCGCTCCTCATCTGTGGTGTGGGGATCGCCGGGAACGTCATGGTGGTCCTGGTGGTGATCCGCAGCAAACACATGATGACCGCCACCAACTGCTATTTAGTGAGTCTAGCCGTGGCCGATCTGACCGTGCTTGTGGCGGCAGGTTTACCGAACATCTCCGAGGTGGTGGCTTCGTGGATCTACGGCTACGCCGGCTGCGTTTGCATCACTTACCTGCAGTACCTGGGCATCAACGTGTCCTCCTGCTCCATCACGGCCTTCACCATCGAACGCTACATCGCCATCTGCCACTCCATCAAAGCCCAGCTCATCTGCACCGTGTCCAGAGCCAAGAAGATCATCGGCTGCGTCTGGATCTTCACCTCTCTCTACTGCATCATGTGGTTCTTCCTCGTCGACACGAATGAGACGGTTTATTCTAACGGCGTCGTGGTCCGCTCTGCGGCTATCGGGTGTCCAGGAACCTCTACATGCCCATCTACTTCCTGGACTTCACTCTGTTTTATGTGGTTCCTCTCGTCGTGGCTTTGGTTTTGTACGGACTGATCGCCAGGGTCTTGTTTGAGACCGCTGCCGTCGAATCTGTCGAGCAGAGGCTCTCTGTTCATCAGAGCCGGCGGCAGAGCTCCGTGAAGGTGTCCTGTAGAGCAGCAGCCTCCAGGAAACAGGTGCGCTCTCTCTGTCACGTACTAGAACATATGAAGAAACAAAGAAAAAAAAATTCATGTATGTCTATACAATTCGTTGAAAAATATAAAGAAAATATATTATACCTATTTAATGAAGAAAAAAATTATACTGAGAAATATAAATATATATATATATATATATATATATATATATATATATATATATATATATATATATATATATAAAATATGCACCATTTAAACATATATATACATACATATACATATATTTCCCATTTTGTTTTACATTTCTTTATTGATTTTTTTAATTTGACATTTTTTTAATTCAAATATTAATAAATGTGAAATGAAATAGTTTTTATATATATTTTATTTCTGTTTTACTTATTTTACTATATAAATAAAAATGAGAAGTGTTTCTTTGTATAATATTTGTAAAAAAAAAGTATATTTATTTTCAAGTAACAGTTTTTTATGCTTTTAGTTAACTGTATTAATAATGTATGTAACTCAAAGAAAATATGTACAAATATATTCACGTATGGTTATTTATTCATTCATTTTAATACAAATATAACAAGAAAACACACATTAATAACATCATTCATTGTCACCAGGAAACAGATCCTGATTTTGTTGTCTGTGATTGTTAATGAACCGTAGTTACGTTATAAACAGCTTGTTTGTGTTTGAGATGTAGTTCTGCGTCTTCATATATCAATTCCAATCAATAATATAACGTGTAAGCTAGTGATTAGTATACTGTCCCAAAGAAGGATATTAAAGGAGGGATCTTTTTTCAACCACCAAAAGCTAAAGTGGTGCAATTTGCATTTTTTGGGTATCAAAAGCATTTCTTAAGAAAGCGTAAATATTATGCAATCATGTGCAATGCGAATGTAAACACGTAATATCAACGCAGGAGCACACGTCGTCTCTCAGTAGCACCTTCTGCCTTCGTGAAACTGTTTCTGTGGTCAGATGCGTTAACCTTGACATGTATGGCAGGTCACAAAGATGCTGGCGGTGGTGGTGGTCCTGTTCGCCCTCCTCTGGATGCCGTATCGGACTCTGGTGGTGGTGAATTCGTTCATGGATCCTCCGTATCTCAACGCCTGGTTCCTGCTCTTCTGCCGCATGTGCGTTTACACCAACAGCGCCGTCAACCCCATCATCTACAACGCCATGTCGCAGAAGTTTCGCGCCCTGCCTTAAGAGGCTCTGCGACTGTAAACGCGGGTCGGATCAGAGCGAGCGGCTAAAAGCACTGTGAGTGTTTACTACAGCGTCATAAAAGACTTCTCCAGTGAGAACAATGCGAAGAAACGCGGCAGCGTTAGAGAAAGAGTTTAAATTTTCTTTAGTGGGTTTATTTAAAGAAACGCGTCTCGGCAATAGATGCTCTGCGGTGAATGGGTGCCGTCAGAATGAGAGTCTGATAAAAAAAAAGTCACGGGAGTTAACAAAAGCTGAAAGTGATTCAGCATTACGGCGTTTTTAACTGAAATATAAGTCATTGTATTATAAAGTAATTTGGTTCGAAACAGCTCTAAACGAATCTGCGGCTGGATTTTGACTCGAGAGACAACAGGAGATGCACTTTTTCACAGGAGGAAGAGTTATTATGGATCACGGGCTTGCGTTTATGCAAGAAGCAACTATTAAAATGCCGTAACGATGCATTTATTTCATACATAAACGCTGCTGTTTACTTCTCCGGGTGTTAACTGATGGACTGCAGTGCTGTGGATTATTGCGGTGTTTGGACTCTCATTCTGACGGCACCCATTCACATCCATGGCTGAGCAAGCGATCCGATGAAGAAAGAAAGTCATCTTAATCTTAGACGACCTTTCGAAGGTGAGAAAATCTGACCTTGGTGAAGGTGAGAAGGTTCTTTTAATATCAGGAGGCGCAGATCAATCAAAAGTGAAAATAAAGGATGAGATTTACTGTTTACCCAGAAACTGTTAGTACATTTACAAGTTCATGCAATTTTTTACATATATTATTTAATAAAAAAAAAAAATATATATATATATATATATATATATATATATATATATATATATATATATATATATAATTTAAAATTGATTTTTGAAAGACATACTGCAATAAAAAAATTCTTCATTTTGTAGTTATAAAAACATTATAATATTACAGTTTAATACCGTTTTTGGCATCTAAATGGGGTTGATCAAACACTACTGTAGTTGTAGTGTTCAAAAGAATATAATCACTGTACATTTGGACTGTTTTGTGCTAATAAGTGTGATAAATAATTCAATTATTTAACATCTTGTTCATCGGCATGCCTCTGTTATGTTAAATACTATACGTTGGAATAAAATGTATGCAGTATATTTAGGGACCACACGTTCATTTCACTTTTAATATAATAAATATAAAAAATAAATGATGATGCTTTGTGTTAAGAAGCGTTGAAGCTTTATATTTGTAACGCTCTAATAAACTTTTAATCGCACGAACCCTTAAAACAGGCTGAGATCAAGTCTGGGTTATCAAAACTTAAATGTTAAATGAAATAGGATAAGATGGAAAGACGTATTTCGCTTATTATTACAAAATAAAATGGAACTGATGCATAAAAAACTATACAGAGAGATTGAAAGTAAACGAATGAAGTTTAAAAGCATGCAACAAAATTACAAAAATGTTGTCAGTGATACTAAAATAAGTCTCCTGTGTTCTGGTCTGTAGATATCTGATTATTAAAGAGCTCTTCAGTCTCTGTTTGAATCTGAACACCGTCGTTGTCATCTAATGATATAATGAGCAAAACCTTTTGATCAAATAAATTTAGCTTGGCGCGTTGTTTCCATCTGTTGTTCTCCTCTTTTATCGACAGCCAGCAGGTAAAAATAGCCCTTTCATGCTTTCCAGGGATTAAAAGCACTGTTTCTGATCAAACACGTCCACGGGTCACTTTTCTCCTGTTTTTAGTCGTTTGTTCCCTTTGATTTTTAGCTATTTCGGTTTATGCTTTAATTTCAGACTCTGTTCTGTTATTCACAAATAACACGGCATTTATTTGACTTTTAAGGTAAGCTACTGATCTTTCGCGAATACCAAAAATAATTTTAGACCGATTCCTCAGTGTAGATATTCAGCAGATGCATTTTATTCAAAAACCGACCCGGTTTGCTTTAAATGCAGTTCATCAAATGAAGTTTTTCCGCTTTAATCCAAATCTAATCATTTGCTCCTTCTTTGAAATTACTCTTCAAGAATGGCTGATGGCTGGTTTTATGGCTGGCTGTCACTGACTCTGTGTGTGTGTGTGTTTGTGTGTGTTTGTGTTTGTGTTGTGTGTGTGTGTGTGTGTGTGTGTGTGTGTGTGTGTGTGTGTGTGTGAGTGTGTGTGTGAGTGAGTGAGTGAGTGTGTGTGTGTGTGTGTGTGTGTGTGTGTGTGTGTGTGTGTGTGTGTGTGTGTGTGTGTGTGTGAGAGTGAGTGTGTGTGTGTGTGTGAGTGTGTGTGTGTGTGTGTGTGTGTGTGTGTGTGTGTGTGTGTGTGTGAGTGTGTGTGTGTGTGTGTGTGTGTGTGTGTGTGTGTGTGTGTGTGTGTGTGTGTGTGTGTGTGTGTGTGTGTGTGAGTGTGAGAGTGTGAGTGTAGAGAGATTTTTCATCTTTTAAACCTGCAGAAGAGCGCTATTAAAGCCCGGTCCTGTCGGGCGTCTCATAGCAACCGCATCTTCACGCCATTATGACGGAACCATTAAAGAGCGAAACAAAGAGAGCAAAACAGAAAATCAGAAGAGCTGCGCTGAAAGACACTAGGATGTTAATGGAGGAGGACAACAGTTAAGTGCAAGATGATAATTAGGATGATTCTGTAACTATATCCTGGGGTCGCTTTTAACAAATCAGGCAGCATTAAAAAAACTGCTTTATTCTGCTCTTTCCATATATTAAATATATATATATATATATATATATATATATATATATATATATATATATATATATATATATAGCTAGAATAGTCGGTCACTTTAGTACCGTTTAGTATCAGATCTACTACTTTTTCAGTTTTATTTCAATTTATTCACTTTTTAGACCATCGATGGACAGTTAATCAAAGCTTTGGGTAGTTAATGTAAATATTTATTTGTAAATCGTTATTTATATTTCAAGGCTTCAGTTGCAGTTTTGCATGTAGCTATATGATATTTTCTGTATCGATCATCTCTCTTATATACAAATGTGGTTTTCCGAAGATAAATAGATCTGCATGGCTTAAAGATGCATTCATTTCTATGCGTTTTGCTTCTAGTGTGATATTATTTATGTGGTTGTGTTTTTTGGCTTGAAATGATCCACATTGTGTGGGAACTACAAAAATGAGTTTTCCTTTTCAAATTGAAATCATCCACCACCTAAACTTATTCTAAGTCTAATTAATTTAACACAACTTTAAAATAACACCGTGCAATATTGTATATTATATATAATCAAAAATTAAGGACGTTTTGTTTATTCAGTGTTTCTTTAAAGCGGTGATATGACGGCCTCTAGCGGCTCGATGGAGTTACTGCACTCTCAGAAACGGTACAAAAAGGTACAAAAGCTGTCTCTGGGGCGGTTCCTTTCAAAAGGTACACTTTTGTACCTATTAGGCTCAAATAAGTACACTTTAAGTACTAATACGTACCTTTTAAGGTACCAAAGTGGACCTTTTAGGTACAAACACATCCCTTTTGAAAAGGTACAGCCCCAGTGACAGCTTTTGTACCTTTTATTTCTGAGAGCGTGCGTTTAAAAAAAGATGAAAATGTTTTCATATCCATGATGTAGATGAGATTGTTTCTTTGTCAGATTTGAATAAAAAATTTTAATGATCACAATATT
>NC_056706.1:1611779-1616779 GCF_018831695.1 Puntigrus tetrazona | reverse complement strand
TATGATGAGTTTGTGGTATAAATCATCAGAGGTCTGCGGTTATTGATCACTGATGCTGGGTCTTTCCTCACGGGTACCAGGAGGAGAGGGATGGCATGCGTGTGTGTTGAGTGTGTGTGTGCGTTCACGCGCATGTGTCTGGCATGATTTGCTACAGGTTCTGCGTGCGGCATCGGTAGACGCAGTTCACAGTAATACCTACTGATGGAAAAAAAGTCAAACTGCAATGGAAACAAAAACTGTCAGGCTGCTTGAAAGGATGTGCGATCTTAGAATTAACATGTAAATGTATTTGCAGTTATTTAAACGTTCCTGACGTGCATGCAATGGTTTCATAATGCATGTTTGCAAATAATTGTATTGATTGTATATTGATATTTTCACATCAAAACGGCAGATTTTAACGCAAGTGGTGTTACTGCGACCTAAAAAAGATTTACTATTTCGATATGCATTCGATTTATCTACTGTAGGTGACACCACAGATGAAAGAGCTCTGTCCATATAGTGGGACCTCCAAATAAATGAAGTTTGATTGTATATTTTGGGCTGATTTTCACTCTCTCCTTTTCACTCTCCATGCGGATGCAAAACTGCAACAGTCCCGTCCAAGAGCAGCACGTTCTCTTTGGACTGGATCTGAACCTCGGGGCGGCAGGATTGGACTCGATTGTCTGTTTGGATTATTCTGCTGAGGAGGAGTCACTTGGAGAGCATGATTACTTCCAGAGCCGGAATACTAGAGACTAATCTAGTTTATGTGGGCAAACTGATTACAGCGAATCCTCATGTGAACAGAGCAGAGTCTAATTACGTTTTTGCTGCAGGACGCGTGCATTGACTTCAGCGGTGTTTAAGCAGAATCAAGAGTTTGGGATCTTCGTAATGCGTTTTCTGTAGGAGCGCTTCTCTTGGAACGTTGGGTATCCTGGGACGGCATCCGTGGCGTTCGGTGTTGGCGTGGAGCTGAATCGAATGGCTCGACCCGGCTCTGGGGTTCTGGGTAGTGTCGCTGGGAGGCGGATACTCGCCTCCAGAGCATGGCTAGGGTGGTGGTTTGGGAATGGCTGAGCGAACACGGCGCTGAGGCCATACGGCGCCGCCGTCTGTCATCACATCGAAAAACGTCCTGAAGGGGGACGCTCGGGGACCGTCCATACTGGGGCAGGTGGATGCCCAGCTCGCGCTCGACGTCATAGACCTGCAGTCCATGCATCAGTTCAGAGCAAGACACAGGTGATGCGACATGTAAGTGGATCTGAATTGGTGCACAGTGCATTCAAGCCTTCTTGGGAGTTCTTCATTCTTACGTTCTTAGATATACTAAGACAGGTGCGCTTTTTACTATGAATGAGAGCTATCGTGACGCACAAGAATAAGCCCCGCCTTCTAAATAAAGAACCAATCGCCAGACTGCATTAGTGCCCACCCACTTTTTAGTGATACAGCCGTTCCAAAATATATGATTATTTCTATTGGCATTTTCTTTGAAGCATTAACCCAACCAACCAATAACAAGGGATTTAAAACAAAAGGTATTTGAAAAGCAAAGGCAAAGTTGCAAGTGAATATGTTTTTCATATAATTATTATTATAATTTTTTTGTTGCAATTTTAGCTCTTACATCATTTAAGTTAATTGACAAAGCAATATTTGACAACGAAAAGAAAGGAAAGAACGGCAATCTATGAATTTTGGTTGTATTTATATATATATATATACAATAAATTGAAGTTTTTCTGCGAAATATGGATAGCTGTGCAAATATTTGATTATTTTGAGAGGACAGGGAGATTGCCTTGATTGGGGCGGGGCTAAAGAGCTCTCATGCACTGCTCTGATTGGTTGGAATTTTCGCACAGCATCATGGGTAATGTGGTTTTTCACATAAATGTTTACTGTTTAACATGATTATTTTAAAAAGTTGGACAAAGCGCTTTGCATAAATCACAGCAGGTGTGTCTTTAAAATGTATTCATTGTTCATATTTTATTGTATTAACTAATTTATTGATTGATTTATTATTTATTTAGTTTACTGATTTATTCATTGTATTAACTTGTGAGTGAAAATAATAATATAAAATGATATTGATATCTATTCCATCTGTCATTTTTTCAACTGAGACGCCCCAAATGGATGCATTTTCCATTTACAATGAAACTAGCTAAATAAAAATACATATGCAAAATATCTTAGGGGCGCAGATATTATAAAATATATAATGATTAAACTACGAACCTTCATATATAGAATAAATGCATAAAAAGCAAAAACATACTTAGTGTGCTTTCTTTATAGTAGAAGTAATCTACAAAAAACCCCTGAACTTTGCCATCTTGTTTTGATTAAAATGGTTCCGTGGCAACGTCTGATGTCATAATTACGACATCCTGGCTTGTAAACATGAACTTCCCAAGAGAACCTGAGCACAAAGCGACTGTGTGGTAGACTGCTGTATAACCTCTTCGCTTCGGTTCCACACATCGACTGCGCGCCTTTCAGGTTAAGCGTTCAGCAGGAGTGCATCAGAGCGGAGACTGAAACGGATCGTTTGAGGATGTGCTCGTGTGATAGTGGAAGTGAATGCATGTGTGTGCTCGTGTTTGAAGTCAACTCAGATGAACAAAGACAGCTTGAGGGTTTTTGACTGTTTTGGAAAATCTGTGCGGTTCTCTAGCAAGAGCAGATACTCTCTGAAGACTCTCTCTGCAGTACGCACACACACACACACACACACACACACATTGCCACACGGAATCGTCCTCAGGCCTCTGTCTGCATGATGCCATTGCTGCAGGCCACTACTTTCCTCATGAGAGACAAATGACACAAAGTAGAAACGGTTCAGGGGTTAAATTAGGACACGTGGGATGCTCCCGTGGAAAACGAGAATTGTGTATTGTTATTTCGGTGCGCGTTTTTGGTTCATTACAGCACAACTTTTGAGTGTGAAAATGTCTGTTCCTCTGGCGATGACGTTGCTAAAAAAGGCAACGCAAAAATCCTTTTCTTTGAGGCTCCTTCAGAGTTTGGTCGTGGACAAGCGGATAGTCCCGACCGCAGGCTTTCACGTGGTTGAGTAAACGTTCCTGTATCAAACTAGATCAAAGAGACGCTGCCGCAAAGATGGCACGCATTATCTTTGATGTCACTGCAATGTGATGTGGATGCTGGTTGCTCTGAAAAACCACAATATTACACAGCAGCAAAAAGGACATATAAATGATCAATAAATGATATTTAAATAATAATATTAAAAAAATAATAATATTAAAAATTTAAATCGAGATGCTTGGGGATCAAGAAGCTAAAATCACATACTAATAGCCTTTATGAAAAAATAATAATAATAATAATTCAGTGACTGAAAAAAATATCTTGACAGTGGGGTAAGAAAAACAAAACTCATTTTCGCTTGAAATTAAGTTTATTTTCTGACCTCTCTAAGTATTTTTATTTAAACTTATATACTTTCTCCTGGTTTCCATAAATTGTAAGTTTTAGTAATTGTGTATTGTTTGTGTTTTGTGTTACTTTAAACAAGACGAAAAATCAATTTTTTTTTTTTTTTTTTTTTGCAGCGTAGGCTTTTGTACTAGTTCAAGATCTTGAATTTTATTGTAATATAAGATCAGACTATTTCATTTGCATTTAAGCCTTGGGCAGACACGTCGTTTCCCTTACACTGAGTTCATTTCAACACGTTTAGCTGGAAAACAGCATAGTGCTAGAATCTATGTAGCATAAACTAAGCACGTTAGGATTCAAAACTGCACTTTTCAGCCGGAACGGTTTGTTTAAATGGAAGATTTTTTGGCCTTCTGGGTAATCCGTAAAATCAGGCTAAACCTAAAGTGAGGAAATCAACGTCTTTTGTTGTATGATGACCCTGGACTCTGTAGGGTTTTATGGCTCCACCAACTTCAAGATGACTGTGTGTGTGTGTGTGTGTGTGTGTGTGTGTGAGTGCGTGTGTGTGCGGTGCGTGAGCGAGCAAAGTGAGCGTGGTGTGTGTGTGTGTGTGAGTGTGTGTGTGTGTGTGAGTGTGTGTGGAGGTGTGTGTGTGTGTGTGTGTGAGTGTGTGTGTGAGTGTGTGAGTGTGTGTGTGTGTGTGTGTGTGTGTGTGTGTGTGTGTGTGTGTGTGTGTGCGCAGTGTGTGTGTGTGGGTTTACTCACTGTGAGCTATAGCTTGAAAGCGACACAATTTGTCCCCAGACGTGAGTCAAATCGAACCAAACCTTCCTTTTGGGAGTTTTTAGCCACCTGTAGCTGTAGTTTTCTTTCAAAGATGGTTCGTCAGGATCTTTTTATTTTAAACTTATTTGAAACTTACTTATTTAATCTGATGCATTAGCGTAACCTTTCTGATAGATGTGTTTAATGTGGTGTGAGACGCATTCATCGCGCTAAATCTTTCGCTTCTGCTGCTATATATTCAGGCATGCTTGTTTTGCATGAACGTTGAACGAACTGAGAAAATTATTAATATGCTGCGAAAAATATTCATTTTGCTGAAATATCTGTTATTAAAAGTTGAATTTAGGTTTGAAAGTTAATATGCAATTCAGGCATTTTTGAAATGTGTGTGTGTGTGTGTGTGTGTGTGTGTGCTCATGCAGAAATATTCAAGTTTGTGCTTTCTTTATCATCTTTGCTATTGTCTCTAATTTGTGTATATTTAGTCTTGCCTTAGTGTTTATCTACTTAAACTTCCATTTAAATAGTGCTTTAGGACTCCTTTTGTGCATAGCCGTATAGATACATTCACCAGATAGTATGTTTATAGTATCGGCAAATCTGTTTGAAGGATAAAGTATAACGCAGCAATTTGTGTATTTTGTCATAAAAACAAACTGCTAATCATTATCAAGATAATTGTTAGTTACTAGCCTGCAACTGCACCTCAGAAAAAAGGTACAAATGCTGTCACTGGGAGCCTGAGATGACCACTTTGCACAGAGGAGCCCTTTGGACCTTATTTAGGGTGCATATAAAGA
>NC_056706.1:1606747-1611679 GCF_018831695.1 Puntigrus tetrazona | reverse complement strand
CTTAACACAGCAGTGAAAAGGCTTGTTGAGCAAATCATGAGTTAAATTAGTAAAAAATCCTTACCCAATTGATGATGACCTTCTCTGAAGTCATTGGCGAGAAGTCGCCCTTTTCACGAATGGGTCACGTCAGCCCCCATTTCTTTCAGGTGATCAATTAAGTCGTAGTTCTGTTCCAGCTTAAACCGAGGTAAAATCACCTCACGAGTCCTAAAAGAAAGTCCATGCAAAAGAATTGGAAGAATGATTTAGCAAATAGGATGCATCTTATTAAACCTAACACTAAACTCTAACCTTAAACCATAGACTGAACTGTATTTCCAAACTGTAACAGCATGTTACTAAATGTGGACATTCATGAGAAATTACTAGATAATAGGAATATTGGTTAACCCTAAACTAATGTCTAGAATCTGAGAGATCAAAACCAACAAGGATATTGATCTATGAACTGTATCCAACCTGGGAAATAATGTTTAGTGCTTCAGGCCACTGAGCCAGGACATTTGAAATTACCTTGCTGACTTCTCTGCAACTTATCGGAAGCCTGCAGTTAGTGCTTTTACCTGTTGGTCATGTTGTTAAGCCACTTGTTGATTAGGGTCGGGGAGATCTCCTGCTCCAGGATCTCATTCCAGCGAGTTTCTGTGGAATAAGCAATGATCATGCTGATGTTTCCGGCGTAGGGCAGCTGCGGTATGTGCGCCAGTTGAGCTCGTGGTCGGCCGCCCCGCCAAGTAACTTCCTTTGTTTTGCATCATGGGAACACGCACCTGCTTTTCTCATTGACACGGAATTGCGGACGTGTGTGTCAGTTCCTTCGAACTTCTGCTCCCCATGTACCTGCATTTTTATGCCAGTGAAAAGCATCACATTGTGTGGTGTTATTTAAGAGCTGCATGCAATATTATTCTTCTGTTTAAAGCAGGTGGTGTACAGTTCTGCTTCCAGAGGACCACCATCATGCAGAGTCCTACACCTGAAATAGCTAATCAGGGTCCTCAGAATAATTAGAAACTTTAAGTCACGACTGTCTAAAACTGTTTCTTAGAGGACCGATTGTTGGCTAAGTTAGCTCAACTTGCCTCAACTCACTTGAGGATGACAAGAAAAACCTCCAGGCACATGAATTAGAGCTATACTGCTAGAAAAGACCCTTCAGGAGCATGATTGGACACATTCTCTTGCTTGAGGCGGAAATTTCTATTCTCTTAATATGTACAACTGTGGTAGTCAGTCCTGCTCGGAGAATTTCATCTTCCTGCAGAGATTATTTCTCACCCTCATCAAAACACACCTGGACTAGCTTAATCAAAGTCTAGTGCTAGAGTTAAAGTCTTGTTAACACAGCAGATCTACAGCTGAGTAGTAGCCTACTCTTCTCTTAGAGGGCCATCATCCAACAAGTTTAGCACCAGTCCTAATGAAATACATCTTAACCAGCAAATCAAGGCCCTCAGGATCATAAAAAGACTTCCAGGCAGGTGTGCTAGTGCTGAAGCCTGCAGGATATTGGCCCTCCAGGAGTGAGTGGAGCGCCCCTGATTGAGACCCGAAGAGGCTTGTTTAAGATGCATCTGCAGTGCACATACTGCAATGTACACTCAATTGCTCTTTTGGTACTTTGATGTCAAATGGTGATTGGTCTGAACAGTGCCAATGCATCTCAAACAAGCCTAGGCTCTACAGCTGAGGTGGGCTTCTACTTTTCTCTTGTAGGGCATTAGCAGAGTTTAGCTCCAGTCCTAATTAAATGCACTCAAAACCAGCTAAACAAGCTCTTCAGGATCACAGGGAAGCTTACAGGCATGTGTATTAGAGCTAAACTATGGCGGAAATGCACCATTCAGGAGCAGGATTGGCAGTAGGTCCTGCTCCTGGATGGCAGAGTTTAGTTCTCCACTCAGCCTAATATAAGTATTGCCAGCAAAACCAGGTTCAGAGGGAAACAATAATCCATCATGCAATTCTTGCTGATTGACCTAGATTAAGATGCTGGTCTTTTTTTGTCAGCCCAGGGAAGTTCTATTCTACTCCTAGAGGGCCACTGTCCAGTAAAATTTAGCTCCATCCACCATAAAACACACCTGAAACCAGCTACTCAAGGTCTTAGTAGGCATACTAGAAACTTCCCAAGCAGGTCTGTTGAGGAGCCAAGTTGGAGCTAAACTCTGCTGAACAGGTGCCATCCAGGACTGAGTTTGACACCCTGAGACTTGCATCCGAGCTAAATGTTTAGTATTGAACTCAGTGCTAGTATACACTAAACATGACATAGTACATGATTATTTGTTTTAGGAGGAGTACAGATTATTCAAATGAAGGATTAAACCATTAGTCCTAAAGAGTTGGAGAATTTGAATAGGCTAGAATTGATTCACCTTTGGAGTAGAGATAATTCAGGAGCATCACTGCCATGTTTGGGTCTACGCTCTTCAGCGGCTCCTTTATCAGACCTTTGGTGATCTTCTGAATGCGCTTGATTGGCCTTCACAAGGAAGGCCGGGTCTCGCGAGAGTCCACAGACTGCGTGCTCGGCAAGTAGTACGTCTTTGCATCGCTGCGGGAAAGCCTCCTGTATCCGTACATCACGCTTCATGTACAGGTCATTAACGGAGCGCAAGTTGTAGCGAGTTCCGTCGGAAGAGCACAATGCGTGAGTTTGCGGAACAGCTTATGCCGCGGTCGGCGTTATCGTAATGAGTGCTGGCGTTAATGAATTCGCCAAATCCAAGAGTTTGGTAGAGTTGCTTCTGAGTGGTTGGGCCAGCTCCTAGGAGCCATCATACCCATCGCAATGGATCCCGATAGGGAGCGAGCAGAATGTTGTCCGTCTGGTTTAAGTCGATTGCGCCAGTTTCCGATAAAGCCGACACCGAATCGGGCGTTGACCGCGTTGATGCGCTGCAGGCGAAGTTCGCCCGTGGAAAGGCGCAGCAGCAGGCGTGCTCGCCTTATTTTGGGGTCACTAGGCTCCCCGAAGAGGTCCAGGTCAGGAGCAGGGGTGGAGATCTCGTCTATATGGTCACCTTCGCTGTAGTCATCCTCTCCTTCTGCCAAGATCTTATCAAAATCGATATAGTCTTCATCTTCTAGCCCATCCAGAGGGAGGTCGTTTGTGACTGTGTTCTCGATGGAAGTCCAGTGGAATGGACTCAATGTCTGTTTCTCTCCATTTGGAGAAAGTCCACGGGCATCCACCAACTTTTCCTTCTCTTCAAAGTGTGAACTGAGGTCTTTGACCCCAGCCAGAGTGGGGCTACTCAGGAGAGAGGCTATAACTATAACTGAAAGGAGCCACATCCTGTGGAAACGAGTAAATTGGAAATACTGAAATGTACTTATATTACATAAGCACTGCATGCTATATTTCAGAGAAATGCATATGCCATGTGCACATTTAAATTGTAATGAATACAGCTTATGGATTTGTCTAATTTAATCACATATTAATATCATGTCAAATATGCGAAGCATGGTTTTCTGACGCTGGTGTGATTGTGTGAAACCCATGTGGTCATCTTATGGTCGAGACATGTTCGTGTGTTCAAGTGATCACATGGGTTGCACACATTTACACCATGAACACACACATGCTTATATTATTATTATTATCTATCTATGTATGTGTGTATATAGATGTATATATGTATGTGTTAGTATTCATTTTTAAGTTTTTTAATTTATTTATTTATTTATTTTTTTATAAATGTCTATTTTATAGTTTTATCTTCGGTTTATTTTTGTTTTATTTTCAGTTTTTAGTACTTTTAGCCTCTAACTATTTTCAGTAAGCTGAAAAAGCTAAGCATTTCTATGCAATAACTGAGCATTTCATTTTTATTTTTTTCTTAGTATTACCAGTTTTTGTTAAATATAACAACACTGATACAAAGTTACTTGCAGGCTGATAAATTCAAAGCCATGAGCTGTAAGGGCACCCAATATCCAGAATAGTGCTTAATATATATATATTTTTTTTTTCAATAATGGTTTGCAGTTTTGCTTTTGGTTACTTGCTTAACTTAATATCAGAAATATCACATCGGTGTCAACACTCTTATGAAAACATTTATGCTAGTTTGAGCTGCTTACCTGCTCTCTCTCCTTCTGTAATCTGTGTTTGTGTGTGGACGGTCCGTTTGTGGGTTCCTTCTCCAGCTGGACTTTGAAGTGGCTCTTCACTGATCAAACAGCAGCGAGTTCAAACAGTGCTCAAAGACCTTCATCTGACTCATTTAACCCTTGAAATGCACTCAATATGTTATTACTGGGTGCAAATTAATACAAATATACCGTATATGGGCGTATATTACCATAATTGACTGCATAGCTTTATTCTAGTATCCCTGACAACCGTATGAAATGTAATCCAGAAATTGGCCTACCATCTCTTTGTATGCAGAGAGTTGCAATTGTTCTGGGAAAATGTGATGTAACGTGATTTGTGACATGACTGCAAAGTGTTTCCTCAGAGGCTAAATTGTGCTTATTGCTTATTTACCCTGCTAAGGTTGTAAATGCAAACATAGATTTTAGTTTTAGTTCTGGCTAAAAGTGCATGGAAGAGAAATCAATCGTCGGGGGAAAAACGGACTCATATATATACATTCTTAGAAGAAAAGATTATGTATTAAACGATTTGGACTCCATTTAGACTTTTCTTGAGCAATGCAATGAATTGCAAGCAGATTAAGCATTCATTTATCTTATTTATTTTGTTGTATTTTTGTATTATTGTAATGCAAATAGTATTGTATGCTTGGCTATAATATCAAATGCGTTAAAAATTCTTTAAAAGCACTGCCAGAATTTTGATTGTTTCTAAAGTTGAATGAATGTGTTTTGTGTTTGATCGTATGCAGCTGACGCACTGGATTGCCCCCATTAAGAGGCCAAACCCCGTCTTCAGAAGCTGTTTAGAGATTTCTG
>NC_056706.1:1586747-1601747 GCF_018831695.1 Puntigrus tetrazona | reverse complement strand
ACTACCAATAATATAATTTTAATCTATCATTTGTAGTATTATTACAGTAACACTATTGCTATAGTGAAGTATTTCTTTATAGGTTTTTTTGGTAATTTAATGATGCAATGATGATGATTTTTTTTTAATTAAATTCTATAAAACTTCTATAACATATTTTTTGTAATCCACTTTTATTATTATTATTATTATTATTATTATTATTATTATTATTGCTATCATTGTACACACATTTTATTTAGTAGTACTGTTATCTTTATATTAATATCAGTTAGTTATTGTAGCTGCTGTTGTTATAACTGATAATAATAATAATAATAATAATTATTATTATTATTATACATTGTATTATTAGCATTTATTATTATTATTATTATTATTAATAATAATAATAATACATGTATTATTAGTATATAATAGTACTACTATATTATTATTATTATTATTATTATTATTATTATTATTATTATTATTATTATTAGGCAATGTAAATGAATTATATAGCACATTATATGCATCGGTAATTCAAATTGCTTTATATAAAAGGAATTAAAATGGCTATAAAATAATCACAATAAATGTTTAATTAAAATTAAAATGACAGTTAAGAATAAAAATGTATATACAATGCAATATTATTAAATGTTGTTGTTGTTGTATAGTCACTTACGGTGTGTTATATGCATACTAAAAGCTGAAATCTCTGTTTGTCCTCGAGGTTTCCTCATCTTCTGTGGAGTGGAAGGGTTTTGAAGACTATGTTGGACATCCTGCAGACTCTGTCTCTGTCCCTGAGCGCTGTCCGTACATCATCATCATCATCATCATGATCAATATTACTGGTGTTTACACTCTCACTCATCAGTCTCCGTTATTCACAGGACATCCACAAAGACCAGCCCGTACTCGACATTCCCGACACTCCGTACAGAATCACGGTCCCGGACACGCATGAGGCGAGGGAGGTGAGACGGACGGCGCGTCTGAGCCCGGGATGCGTGCTCCAGGCCAGGGATTAGAAATGATTTGTGTTTGTTGTCCAGAGCATCGTGAAGGACTTTGCCGCCCGCTGTGGAGAGATCTTGAAGGAGGCCATGAAATGGGCGCTTCTGTCACCAAATCTCATCTCCAGGTCGGTGGAAGCCACATTACTATGCACTAAACGTGTGTACTTCGAATCTGAGGTGTGGTTTATATGGTCATATTGTATGAAAGAGCAAAAAGCAAACTATTATGAAAAACGTTAGAATTAATCTAAAAAATGTAGAAACTGGAAAAGCATTTTCAGCCACCTCTTTGTCATGTGTTGTTCGTAAATTAATAAAAATGTTTTTGTGTTTATAAACTGCTATTGCAGCTTCAGCCACACATTTCTAGTTTATTTTTTCATTTTTTTCATTTTACATTTTTTTATTTTATTTTTTATTTTATTTTATTTTATTTTTTGTTTTTATTTTAATTTATTTACTTATTTCATATATTTAATTTAATTTATTTATTTTTTATTTTGTTTATTTTATTTTATTTTTATTTATTTACTTATTTTATATATTTAATTTAATTTATTTATTTTTATTTTTTTATTTTATTTATTTTATTTAAAAAAAACCTCCTGATCTTCTGTAGCAGATGTATTTGTGGATAATATTAGCCTCAAAAATCGAGCACAGATGCTTACTTCCACCAGAAATATTTTGCCATCTGGACTCGTTTGGCAAATGCTTGGATGTGAATCGGATGCAGTGTTAGTTTGAGTTGAAAACCGGTCTGCTGTTGTAGTACTACAGTGTACTCTAATTTATGAACGATTAAAATGTATGAGTGAGTAACATATATTCAGAAGTTAGGGTCTGTAAGATTTTGTAATGTTTTTAAAAAGACGTCTCTTCTGCTTTAAGGCTGCGTTTATATGCTCAAAAGTACAGTGAAAGTCTAGAAAAATAAAATGTGATCCTGCAGCAAAAGCCAAAAATACATTGCATGGGTTCTTTTATGCTAAAAAGCATTAGTATGTTATGTAAAGATGATTGTGTTCCATTTAAGATATTTTCCTAATGTAAATATATCAAAACTTTATACTTTATCCTTTTTTTTTTTGCATCCTCAGATTCCGGCCAATATTGTCATCATAACAAACCATACGCTAATGGAAAGATTATTTATTCAGATGATATATAAATCTCAATTTCAAAAAAAATTACTCTTACTGGTTTTGTGGTCCTGTGTCACCAACGTTTTTAGTCTCGCTTTTGATCAATTTACTGTGATGCATAACAGTATTTATTTGTGTGTGTGTGTGTGTCTCAGGAGTATCTGAACAAGCATCAGATCTGGCTGTCAGGTTTGTCTCAGCACACGGGTTTGGCGATGGCTACCGAGAGCATTCTCAGCTTCGCGGGATACAACCGTCAAAGCACCACACTGGGGGTGACACACACACACACACACTCAGACACACACTCACACTCAGACACACACACACACACACAAGCTCGCACACACACACACACACACACACACTCACTTCCTGACGCTAACCGGTGCTGTGTCTTACGGTAGATGGTAACTGAGGTTTTGGGCCAGATTAAGGTAAGACGGTTGGCAGTCTTTAGTGAATCAGAATAAAATCATCAGATTTCTTTAGTAAAACTACTGATTTATTCCACAGGCCTAATCAAATCCACTCCATTTAAAACATGTGCATCATGTAAACACACAAGTTATTTATATTAATTTATTTATTTATACATGCTCTTGTTTATGCATTGTGATGTTATTTTGGACAATTAGGTGTGCACAATTATAAATAAATAAAAATATTAAATTGTATTTTATATTATATATTTTTGATATTTTATATTAACATTCTATAATTTATTATATATATATATATATATATATATATATATATATATATATATATATATATATATATATATATATATATATATATATATTTATATATATTATATATATTTATATATTGGTATATTTTAATATACTTTTTGTATATTTATGTATACATTGACATTATTTTTGACAATTAAGCATGCTTACACACATCTCAATGTCAAAACATTTATTATTATTATTATTATTTTACATCCATTTATTTATGCACTGATAAAACTTAAAATAAATATAATAAATTAAGCATACTTTTAAATTCTAAATTGTAAAAAAAGTCTTTTTTTTTTTTTAGAAAGTGTGTGTGTGTGTGTGTATATATATATATTTACATTAAATTGAATAATTATATACAATTATTTCTGCTTGTATGCAATTATTATAATGAACTTTAGAGAAAAATTTTTATTTACGGCACTGCTCTTTAGATCATTAACAGACTGAATTGCTGTGAAGCTGCTTGGAAACAGTGTGTTTTGTGAAGAGCGTTACACAAATGAGGCTTTTCTCAATATACAGCTTAAAACTAACCAGATATTTCAGATGTGATCTCAGCTAACACGCAGCTGTGTGCTATTAGATGTGCTTTATGAATATTTCTTAGCACTGCTGTGCTCATTTGAATTTAGCTCTGTCTTTGTTTTTTGGGGCCTTTTAAAAAATGTGTATTTTTTGCATGCATTGCGCTATTTTGCATATGTCATGTGTAGAGTACATGTTTGTCTGCATTATTTTATCGCTCACTTTATTTGTTCCATCACACCATTGCGTCTCTGCTAACCGCTGGCTGCTAACTCATCTGTGTGTGCGCTGTGATTGGCTGGCGGCGGATTGGTGGGTGTGGCCTGTCGTGTGCTCCTCCCCTCGCCCCAGGCAGCTTTTCCTCAGGTTGGTTCTGTTACTGTCGTCCTCGCTTCTTTCACCGGCTTCGTCTGTCACTCATTTGTCACTTCTAAGCCTCTATATGCTGTTATCATGGCAGTGAAGCGGTTAGCTCCTGCTGCTGCTCATAAGAGTTTGTCAGAAATATCATTTATTAATGTTTTAACTGGTCATTTCCAGGTTACCCAGCTCACGGAGCGGCCCACCTGCGTGAAGAAGGACTACTCCAACTTCATGGCATCCCTTAACCTGCGTAACCGCTACACTGGAGAGGTGAACGCTTGAGACAGAAGTCTTTGTAATTTTGCATAAAGTCTGATAAAGATTAACTATTAATATTATTATGCATTTTTTTTTGTGCACTTATGCACCATTGAACTAATGCATTTATTTATTAATTATGCAGTTTGTGCATTTGTGGGATTTATCCATATATTTGTTACGCATTTATTAATGCATTTTGCGTTTTTTTTTTTTTGGGTTGGGTTGGGGGTTGTTTATGGATTTTTTTATGCATATATACATTATGCATTTTTCATGCTTTTGTTATGCATGCAGGTTTTCATTTTAACAGTTATTTATGCATTCATTCATAAACGGGACAATTTTATGACAGCCCTACTTTACATTTTTTTATTACTTTAATGCAATGTAAAGGTTTTCATTATACTCAGTAATTGAAATAATTTTTTTTAAATGATTGATATGATATATTATTAATTTCTCATTTGCATCTAGTGGTTTGTATAATATAGTAGCATTATTTGTGCTGCTTAGTAACGAATGTTAAATATTCGACCATTTAAAGGTATTAAAAACTAATTTTTCTTGTTTTTTTTGGGTTAAATGATATGCCATTTTTGTGAGTTTTCTGTTTGCATCTGTACTGTAAGAGAGCTGTGTGTGTGTGTGTGTGTGTGTATAAAGGTCGCTGGGATGCTGCAGTTTGCTGAAGTGACACACAGCGAGTCGAACCTCAGCAAACTGATGGTTTCTCAAATGAGTGACGCTCTGGACGCCAAAGACTCGGACGCATTCACACAGAACATGTTCAAGATGACGGCTCTGCTCATTAGCACTAAAGGTAGCGCCCAGGTAGTGATCATACGGCCGATTCGACCGCAGATGATGTTTAGTGACCCACAGGCGTCTCTGTCTCAGACTGGGACCTTCAGCTGCTGCATCACCTCTGCTGGTCTCCTCTGAAGATGTTCACGGAGCAGGGCATGGAGACGGCCATCGCCTGCTGGGAGTGGCTGCTCGCGCGCGCGCGTAATGGAGCCGAAGTCCAGGTAAGGCTCTGAATGCCGGCTTATAACTGCTGTGAGGTCATAAGCGCTTATTGTGCGTGTGTGCAGTTCATGCGTGAGATGGCGGGCGCCTGGCAGATGACCGTCGAGCTGAAGATGGGCTTGTTCTCGGAGACCGAGTCAGAAGCCGACCCTTTAGCTGCTTCTGAAGAGAGTCAGCCGCTGCCTCGCGTCCACCCAACGTCACGCCGCACTCGCTCTGGATCGAGTGTGTGTCACACGGCAGCACGGTTTAGCGTTCTGTCAGTGAATGGGTGCCGTCAGAGAGAGTCCGAACAGCTGATATAAACATCACAGTAATCCTCACCACTCCAGTCCATCAGCTAATGTCTTGTGATGCCAAAACCTGCATCAATCCATCAATGAGACTCTCTTAACTTTTATTTTCCAGCTAAAATAATCCATAATACTGCTCCTTCCAGTGGAAAACCCCATCTTTCATAGTCTCTCACATCAAATTCCAACCGCAGATTTAGTTTTGGACTATTTTGGCTTGTAAATGATGCTTGATCTGTGCAGATTTCTCTCTTGATTCAGACAAACTCGTGTATATCTTGAGTTGTTTCTTTAAGAGATGGTGGTGTAAACTTTATCTATGCTTTTTTTTGTCCTGCAAGTATCTTTTTGTATATATATTTTCTATTACGTGGGAAAGTAATATTGGGAAGAGTGGAAAAGAGCAATTTACCACTGTCGTCCTGTTCAAAAGTATTCACCCCCTTGTTCATAATGCACTATGTTTTTTTTTTTGTTGTTTTTTTTTTTTGGGGGGGGTCTGTGTTTAGTTTCTAGTGCAGAGATTCGAAATTGCAAAATACTGCAGTGCGGATCAGGTGGAGATCTTCACCGGTGTCCTGCAGAGGGCGCTGTCTCTCAGCGTCGGTGGACCCAAGAGCTGCCTGAACCGCCACGTAGCTGCCATAGGACCCCGATTCAGGTGACGCTTCGAACTAAAATATCATTGAAACCCATTATAACTGCGATATTTAATCCACTGCGGCAATGTCACAACGATATCATGCATTTTATGATAATGGGCTTTCATTCTAAATTAATGAAACCTAATAATAAATGAATATTTTTTTGGACATGGACATTTTGTAATCTAAGGGTCTCTGTATAACTTTTAGGAATTGACACACGTGGGAATAAAATGCTTTTGTTTTTTTATTTTCCTTTTTATGCATTCCAAATCGAGACTTAACATCGGTTTTCTTAGCATGAGAAACATAACAAACAGAAAGGTGTGTTACTGGTTAATGCCGCTTCAGCAGATATAATTTAATAGCACTTCTCGTTCATTTTCGAAAGTGCTTTTTTTACACCTGTGATGTAGTGAGATAAGAATGATAGCTTTCAATACACACGTTGTTTATTACTACAAAAATGAGTGTTTAATAATTACATTTTCATGCTTGACACATTTCAGAATTATAATAATAGCAATCAATGTTTAGTATTTGGTGGCGTATATAATGTGTGTGTGTGTGTGTGTGTGTGTGTGTGTGTGTTTCAGGCTGCTGACTCTCGGTCTCACTCTTCTTCATGCCGATGTAGTCACTAACGCCACAATCCGTAACGTCCTGAGAGAGAAGATCTACTCTACTGCCTTTGATTACTTCAGGTGTGAACCTCAGCACAAAACAGGAGGCGTGTTGAGTTTGTCACGCAGCTGTCTGACTGCATCGTGTGTGTGTGTGTGCGTGTGTGTGTGTGTGTGTTCAGCGTTGCTCCACGGTTCCCCACGCAGCCGGAGAAACGCCTGCGTGAAGACATCAGCATCATGATCAAGTTCTACGCGTGTCTGCTGTCGGATAAGAAATATCTCACAGCTACTCAGCTCGTCCCTCCAGGTGAACACACTTCAGCTCAAATACTCTTTATATATGTGTACTAATGAGTTTAGTTTGTGGTATGAAGCAGCTCCAGCCGTGTCCTCACTAATCCTTACACTGTTTAGTTTAATTCTGGCTCGAGCATCAAGGGCTGCAGTGGAAATGTTTTTAACTTATCTTTGGTGTATGATTCATTTAGTATTTCACTTCTGTCAAATCAAGATCAAATGAATTGATAAGCTATTATTATATTTATTTATTTATTTTTTTACGCGCTTGTCACATGACCAGACCATTTCAAATTAAGCAATTAAATTTCTGATGAAGACGCAAATTACAGATTCTTTTATGCATTCGCATGGTTTTTAATTTTTAAAATATTGTCGTGGAAAAATTGGGATAATCAGCATTTTATTTGTTCACTGCCAATAATGAACACTTTTTTTATTTTATTTTATTTTTTAAGTAATTATGATACTTTTTATTGATGTTTTGAACGCGAGTTAGTATATTAATGTTACTACTAAAATAAATTAATATTTATTTTAATCAGCTTAAATGGTAACATGAATAAATTATCAAATTATTTACTTGTTTTAAACGAATCGAGATGCATTTTTAATATATATATCGTACTTATATAATACAATAACTATGTAAATACGTGTAATAAAACAAAAATGACTGGATTACATTTTGCAAGGAAATATTATACTGTTATTTATCTCATCTCATTCACTCTTATTATGATGCTGTCGAGAGCTTTGATGACCCTCATGCTAAACTACCAAGTTTTGTATAAATGAAATAAATGGTTAAAAAGGCATGTTTGATACAATGTGTTTTTGAAATTGCCACCAAAGTTCACAAGCAGCAAGTAACATTTCTGCCTGCTGCATGAGCAGCGCTTGATCTCCCGGTTCTTGTTGTGTGTATTGTGGGGTCAGATCCTCAGGACGTGTCGGTGAACAGTCTGTCTGTGATGGCGGTGGCGGACTCCCGGAGCAGTCTGGACGCGGCGGTGGGCTCCAGACAGCAGGCCACACAGGGCTGGATCAACACATACCCTCTGTCCAGCGGAGTCTCCACGCTCTCCAAGAAATCAGGTCCCGTTTCTCTTTTATCATGTCATGCATGTCATGCAAGTGCAAAGAGAAAAGGAGGATCTTTAACACTCTTTGTCTTTGTACTAAAATGCACAGTAAATATATCAAAACTAAATTTTTGGGTAGTAATATGCATTGCTAAGGACTTAATTTGGACAGCAGTATTTTATTTGTTTATTTATTCCAGATTTTTAAATATTGTCCTACCCTAATACACCAGACATCAATGGAAAAATGATTTAATCAGACGATGAACACCTCGTGACGGGCTTTGTGCTCCAGGGTTATATTTCAGGAGTATACCAGACACATCTGCATGTTCTTTCATGCGAGTTAAAGGTCACTCGTGACATACAAGTCAACAGTGATAGTGAAACTTCTGATACTGTTTATTTTGACATTGTCAGAACGTTTTAGTTGTGATGGTGGGATTGGTGACTATTTAAAGAATTGAAGCCTCTAGATCAGTGCTTCACAATCTCTTTGACTTGACATGAAAATATACAACGGGGTTCTTCAAGATATTTATTTGTGTTTGTATTATTTTGTATTAGAATTATTTGTAGGAAAAATGTATATATTTGAAAAATAACCCAGTTTAATTCCAAAGTGTAAAGTGATTCCAGTGTATTTTCGTGTTTTTATTTACTTAATAAAAAAAAAAAAAAAAAAAAATATAATATATATATATATATATATATATATATATATATATATATATATATATTTTATTTAAATAATATGTGTATAAATAATGTATGTGTAAATGTGTGTAAATAAAAAAATAAAAAAATATATAAATAAAATATTAATATTGAAATATTTATATTTGAAATTAACCCATTTTAATTGTGATTCCAGTGTATTTTCAGGTTTTTATTTACTTAAAAATTTTTTAAAAAATTAAGTTTTTCTTCATCACTTTCAGGTTTGTCAAAGAAGACGAACAGAGGAACTCAGCTGCACAAATACTTCATGAAGCGCAGGACGCTGCTGCTGGCCCTGCTGGTGAGATTACAGTAAGCTCTGTTCAGATGAATGAAGTGTTTTACCGAGCTGAATTCGTGGCTGTGTGTTGTTAGGCGAGCGAGGTGGAGCGTCTGACCACGTGGTACAATCCTCTGGGCAGCCAGGAGCTGCAGATCTCCGCCGAGCAGTCTGTGGAGACCAGCATCACTAACTGGAGGTCCAAGTACATCAGCCTGACCGAGAAGCAGTGGAAGGACAACGTCAATCTAGCGTGGAGCATCTCTCCGTACCTCGCCCTACAGCTGCCGGCCAGGTGAGGCCCTGCACTTTTGTGTTGCGTTCAGGGTGCGCTATTGTTTTGAAAGGAACGAATACTTATGTAATAAGTGTCACAAAAGATATGCATCTCAAATAAGTTTTTTTTTTACTTGCTATTTAACAGAGAATCCTGATAATTAAAATGCATACAAATATTCAGCAGCACATCAGTTTTCAACAAAACTAATAATCAGAAATGTTTCTTGAGCAGTGACTCAGAATGATCTCTGACGGATCTTGTGACTCAAAATGGATCTATCACAGAAATAAATTATATTTTAACAGATGTTGACATAAACCATATTACTGTATGTTTGATATTTATAAATGCAGCCTTGGTGAGTAGAAGAGACTTAATACCTAATAACACTTGTATGAAACCTATTTTTATATATATATATATATATATATATATATATATATATAATATATATATATATATATATATATATATATATATATATATATATATATATATATATACTATATATATGATGTTTTAACGTTTGACATTAGTATTATGTGTTAAACCTCTCTCAACCTGATGAGTTTGCAAACAATGCATGAAATACACACCATGTCACAGGTTCAAGAACACAGAGGCCATTTTCTCAGAAGTGACCCGGCTGGTTCGTCTGGACCCCGGGGCCGTCAGTGACGTTCCTGAGGCTGTGAAGGTGAGCGGCCAGAACCCAACACCACCAAGCGGTCAAATCAGAAACTTTCTTCTCAAAAATCTTTATAAACATCATCTAAGATAAAATTTGGAAAATATTTTGTTCCTATTTTTTTTTTTTTTCTGCTCACTTTAGTAATATACTGTTGGATTTATTTAATTTTATTTTTTTTTGACTTATTTAAACAAATTAACCATTTAAAAAAAAAATTTAAGGAATTGCTTAAAATAATTCAATAAATTGTACATTTATAATGCAATTAAATAAATAGTAATTGACCATAACTAAATAATGCAATAAATAATAAAAATATATTTTATTTATATTAATCAGAATTAATCAATTTCGTTTTTTTTTTCAGTTTAATTATTCATATAAAAATATAATAATTGCATACATTAAAAAACAACCAAAAACTAATGTAATGTTCTAATGTCATGCATACATTAAGAAAGCCTTCCTGACTGTAAATGTGTTTTCTGCTGTAGTTTCTGGTGACGTGGCACACGATCGACGCTGATTCTCCGGAGCTGAGTCATATCTTGTGCTGGGCTCCGGCTGATCCTCCCACAGGACTCTCGTACTTCTCCAGCATGTATCCTCCGCATCCGCTGACCGCTCAGTACGCCGTCAAAGTCCTGCGCTCCTTCCCTCCCGTACGCATTACGCTCCTGTTATCATACCTGGGAGCAGTTTGAGCGCTTTTGTTCATGCATATGTCTCTCTCGTACTTTCCACAGGATGCTATTCTGTTTTACATTCCACAAATTGTTCAGGCCCTCCGTTATGATAAGGTATAGTGTGTGTGTGTGTGTGTGAAGTTTTAAGTAATAGTCATATAATGGCAAAATGATCAGATTTAGGGTTAAAAAGGTCAAGTTGCATGCATGGTTTGAATGTTTTTAGCTAGTATTATTTTTCTCGGCTCTGTCAGGTGGGTGCACTAATGCTGCTGTTGTGTAATGTTGTGTAGATGGGGTACGTGAGAGAGTACATCCTCTGGGCAGCACAGAAATCTCAGCTTCTGGCACATCAGTTCATCTGGAACATGAAGACCAACATCTACACAGATGAGGAGGGACACCAGAAAGACCGTAAATACAGCTTCTCTTCACCATCACCAGCTTTAAAGCCCGTTTGCACCAAGAAGCTTCCTCACAAAGCGAATAATAACGTTCTGAGTATTCTGCATTTAGTTTTTGCATTTGTCCGCCACTTTAAATGTTTGGGTTCTTCAGAGTTGGCAGGAAATGGAAACTCACGTATGCATTTTAAATGCGTGTCTTACTGTGAACCGTTCATCCATTCATTTGTAAAATTGTCATAACCAGGTCTTTCATTTGAAAATGCCCACCTAGGAATATTTTGATATTAGATATTTTAATATTCTATTGATTTAATAATGTGAAAGAGTTGTTGTAATATTTACATTTTTGATTTTTATTTTCATTTTAATTGTAGCGTTCATTTTAATACTAATTGTGTAAATTTAAAAGTAATTTTGTTTGTAATTTTTTTGTTTTATGCCTAATGTTTTTATTCATTTTTATTTTATTTTTAGGACATTTTAGCACATTAAAAATGTTGCTTTGGCAACTAACTGAAATAAAATGTTACTTTATTATTATTATTATTATTATTATTATTATTATTATTATTATTATTTACACTTTTCAATAATTACAAATGGATATGCATCCCAATATTTCCATTTTTAAATGTATTCTGTCAGTGTTTTCATTGTTCATAAGCTGGAAGAAATGAATTCAGAAAAGTATTCCAGTTCCATTGTTGTTTTTGTATTAGTTGTGGAGTCTGCTGTTATTAAAGTTAGTTTTATTGTTAAAAGTCGTCCATGTTTGGTGTGTATTGTGTGTTTCGCAGCTGATATCGGGGATCTTCTGGAGCAGCTGGTTGAGGAGATCATCGGTTCTCTCTCAGGTCCAGCTAAAGACTTCTACCAGCGCGAGTTTGACTTCTTCAACAAGATCACCAACGTCTCAGCCATTATAAAGTACTGGGAACGTCTCACCTCCTGCACTTCCTGTTTCCGTCTCGAGATGATTCACCACCACGTTTTACGTTTGAAGCTGAGATCTGTGTGTTTCTCGTGTTTCAGGCCGATTCCTAAAGGAGACGAGCGGAAGAGAGCGTGTCTGAGAGCTCTGTCTGATATCAAAGTCCAGCCAGGTCTGAAGATCTCTTCACAATGGGATCGGTGACTGATACTGCAGCTTCGTTTAATGATTTGAGTTGCATTTGTTGTGTTTCTCAGGCTGTTATCTGCCCAGTAACCCTGAAGCTATAGTGCTGGACATCGATTATAAATCAGGAACACCAATGCAGAGGTTGGATCAGCTCTCTTACAGCATCATGTGTGTGTTTGATGCACAATAAAAACACTCATCTGTGTGTGTTTTCCCTCTCAGCGCTGCCAAAGCACCGTATCTGGCCAAATTCAAGGTGAAACGCTGTGGAGTGAGTGAACTGGAGAAAGAGGGTATGTGAAATAACTTTGACATATTCTGTAAAAAAAAAATAAAATATATATATATATATATATATATATATATATATATATATATATATATATATATTTTATATTTTTATATAATCTTGGAATTATTTTTTATTTTTAGGTAATCTTGGAAGATAGTCTTGCAAATAAATTCTTGCAATGTTTTGTTACCAGTGTGAAATTAAACGAATACAAAAAAAGATAATAGCAACTTTTTATCTACTTTCTCGCAATTCAGGCTTCTACACAGGTTTATGCATTTCTGAAATGAAAGAATTAGTAAAAAAAAAAAAAAAAAAAAATTAAAACAACCCATACAAAACAGATAAATAAATGAAAGAACAAAATGGAATAAACGTGTTTTAATATGCAAATTAATCATAGAACGAAAACGCCATGCATTAATAAAATTGCATTAATCTCATGGAATCTTTTTGTAGTGAACGTTGTGTGCTTTTAAAATGTGCAATATTTGTACTTGCATGCTGCTGCTTAATAAGTGCAATATTTTTTTTAGATGCTGCTAAATGATGTGCATTGTTGCATGTTTAGTTGGTGCAGGATTTATGAGCATTCATATGTACTTAGAGTTGAATGATTCAAACTGAAGGTGTGTGTGTTGTGTGTTTGTAGGCTTGCTGTGTCGCTCGGACTCGCTGGATGAGGCTCAGAGCGGAGAAGAAGCACAGAAGATCTGCTGGCAGGCGGCCATCTTTAAAGTCGGAGACGACTGCAGACAGGTATCAGATGCACGTCTTCGCATTAGTGTTTTTTTTTCTGGCCTCTTTCACCTCTATGTTCAAAAACGGGGGATATAATTGAACTGAAAAAGTGTACTACTTTGGGGAAAAAAAATCTCCTCTCTTTAAAAATCTTTGCTGTTTCGTTTTATTCTGATTCTCTTTTCAAGGATATGTTGGCGTTGCAGATCATCGGTCTGTTTAAGAATATTTTTCAGCTGGTGGGACTCGACCTGTTTGTTTTTCCATATAGAGTAGTAGCTACGGCACCAGGGGTGAGCTATTTTATTAACTATTATGTTTTTTTAACTCAACAATTTATTTATTATTTAGGATGGATTTGGTCGATCATGGTTGTCCTGATTTAGTCCAAACCTATCCCTCTTCAGACTACAGTGACTGAACTTACATGACTAATAAAAAAGACTTCAGAACCGCCAATGTTTACTGATTGTAAATCTCAACGAAGCAGCACATGATTCATCCATGATTCACCTTGGTGTGCCGCTCCTGATCTGTTGTGTAATAAAGGGACGTTGTTTTCCTCTCAGTGTGGCGTCATCGAGTGCATCCCAGACTGTAAGTCCAGAGATCAGCTCGGACGACAGACAGACTTCGGGATGTACGATTATTTCCGGAACCAGTACGGAGACGAATCTACTCTGGCCTTCCAGAAGGTGAGAAGAGCCATCGGTTCTAAACCAGTGCATTTGGGGGAAATCGTTAATTAAAATGGTTTATAATCATCACACACTATCCCCCGGTTGTACAGACAAGGCTTAAACCTATTTCTAGACTAAAGGTTGTTTTTAGTAGTTGAGGAGATCCCCCCCATAATTTTAAAGCGTTGGCTGATCTAGAAAAGCGATATATAAATGTAAGGAATTATTTTTTATTATTTTATTTTAATTAATTTTATTTTATTTTTTATATTTTATTATTTTATTTTTTATATTTTATTATTTTATTTTTTTATATTTTATTATTTTATTTAATTTTTTATTATTTTTTATTTTATTTTATTATTAAAATGCAACTTGCACTGTCTGATCTTAAAAGATATCAGTGCTTTTGTTCTGTCTTCAGATGGAGAGCAGTAATGCTTCTCTCTAAGGCACGTTTATAAAAACTACTTAAATGTCTTAATGAAACTCCTGGCTTAGTCTAAGCTCTGTCTATGAAACCGGGCCAGTCTGAAATTATAAGTCTTTGTATTTCCTATTTACATTTTTGTCAGTTTAGCATTTCTTATTTTAATTAATCTATTCATTCAGAAGATCCAAACATTTTAATTGTGTGTGTTTTAGAACTGGAAAAGTCATGTAAATTAAAAATAGTTATGCTAGTAGGCTGTCCACTAAATGGTGGTGACTTAAAGTGATTACAAACCATACAAATACAAACATTAAAACATTTTGTTTAACAATTAATTTATTACTCATTTTTAAACCAAAAAAAAAAAAAAATGTAATCAGAAAGAAATTGAGTCACCAAAAGATGTTGTGATCTTTTTTTTATTTTATTATTATTATTTTTTTAGCAAAACTAGAGGTAGGGGCATTTAAATATGGGATGTTTTGTACCACATGTTAATTTAAATGTCTGCATTCATGTAAATTTATTGTACAATGCATATATTTTTACCTAAAGTGAAAGAGGGTGTGAAGAATGAAGACCTAGAGAGAGAGACATGTTTTTGGATGTTTTGCTCAGTGTGTCTCTCGTGTGTGTGTGTCTC
>NC_056706.1:1581747-1584247 GCF_018831695.1 Puntigrus tetrazona | reverse complement strand
TCTCTCTCTCTGTCTCTCTCTCTCTCTCTCTCTCTCTCTGTCTCTCTCTCTCTCTCTCTCTCTCTCTCTCTCTCTCTCTCTCTCTCTCTCTCTCTCTCTCTCTCTCTCTCTCTCTCTCTCTCTCTCTCTCTCTCTCTCTCTCTCTCTCTCTCTCTCTCTCTCTCTCTCTCTCTCTCTCTCTCTCTCTCTCTCTCTCTCTCTCTCTCTCTCTCTCTCTGTCTCTGTCTCTGTCTCTGTCTCTGTCTCTGTCTCTGTCTCTGTCTTTCTGTCTCTGTCTCTGCATTTTGCCTTCTAGACACGTTTCAGTGTCTAGACCAGTGGTTCCCAACCGGTGTGCCGCGGCACTAAGATCGTTTGAGGGTGCCGCCAAAATTTCAACAAAATTTTTTATTAAGGCAGAATCAGTGTAAACAGTATTCTCATATCATCTAGGACTAGGTATAAGGTGTTGTTGCATGCAAACTCTCGAAATGAAACAAATAAATAAATAATAATAAAAAAGCTACGGAGATTTTAAATATCTATTTCCTTATAAGGGTGCCGGGAACTTTTGAAAGGCTTTCCAAGGGTGCCTCAAACAGGAAAAGGTTGGGAACCACTGGTCTAGACTAAAAACTGTGCCTAACATTTAATATGAAATGATTTGTTCTTTTTTTTTTCTAGGAGCAAAACGTATGACATGATCCAGTATTATCAGAACCAGATCCCGTACTGAAGGCCAGAGAAACCTGTGTGTGTGTGTTTCTCTTACTCTCTTAATGCTAAATGGCACTGCTGTCTTTCTGGTGTGTTTGTGCACTTTATACACCTGAAGTGTGTTCGCATGGGTTTCTACACACTGATATCAGCACTTATGAGATGTTTTCTGCACACGTCACACTGTCTGCTGCACGATGGGTTCAATTGCCTTTTGTGCCATGTTGATTTATATGATATGATTCTTTTTTTTGTCTTAATAATAATTTCCAGATAAATCATGTAGTTTGTACACTACAGCAGATGTGTTTATGGACATGAACGGCCTGGACTGCAGACAGATGTCATATTTTAGACGTGACACATTAATGCACAAACTAACAAAAATCAGTATTTGAGTTTATGTATTACGATGTATTTGAGGAGAGGTGCTTGGTGTTTCATATTTCTGAATCACTGCTTGTTTATTGATCAGTTGATGGTACAGTGTGATTAATCTGCCTCTCATTCTATTATTTATTCTCTGTGTAATATTTAATAAATGCCCACAATAGTTGCCTGTGCACATTTGTCATGCATATTTTTGTATGTGATATTATTACACTTAATGTAAAAACAAGGGATTTCAGTGCATTCAGTGTCAAACTCATTTTAATTCCACAATCGCTTCTTTTAATCAGTCAATGTGGACAGATCTCAGAATTCAACACATTAGGTTCTAAGTAGGTTCTCTGTTTTAATCACCGGATTTTTTTTGGACTTTCATTACAAATATAATGCTTTCCTTTCCCGTTTTTTTTTTACCTTTTCATTTTTTTAAGGTTTAAATGAATAGAAGGCATTAAATTAAACTGGAAGCAATTAATTAAATAATTTGTATATTAACCTCTGTCTAATATATTACAAAGTAAACAAAAGAGAAGCGTATTCTGTATCTTTGATGGGGGGGAAAAAAGAGCCTTGAGAATAGTGTAGCCTGTTTCCTGTAAATGTTTGCCATTCAAATGAATAAATAAATAGTTTATCAGAGCGTGCAGCTGCAGGTTCGACACCGTTTCGGATCATAAAACCCCTTTTAATGGCAGCTGATGTTATCATAAATAGTAGAGCTGACATAATGTTTTGTCTTTGCTTTGAATATTACTAAGAATTATGCATTATACCGAAGAAGCATTTCGCTTCTGATTTGCGGAAAAAGATGCTAAAGAGACAAAAAAAAATATGAGAAAAAAATGCAGCGGTAAAAATGAAACTTTTTTTGGTTGCAGCTTCTTGTTTGTATTTTTACTTTTTTTTTTCTCTTGTACATGCAATTCAGCCGACTATCCTTTCAGACACCAAGCTCAATTAAACTGGAAGATAGCACACACATTAAGGTACTAAGAAGTAGTTCCACCCGTGTCTATAGCAGTCACTCTTCTGATTCTGAACTCTTTTATTGTTTATTGTCATCATTCGATTCATTAAGTGATTGTTTGAATTGTTTATTCACAGAGAGGCATGCACTCTTTACTTCGTGCAATGTAAAAAATCTATTTTTTTTCATCTGTTTTAGTTTAAGGCATGCTTCGTCACGCAAATGACAGGAACTGCACTTCACCACAAGAATGGAACGAGAAGGAAGTGAAACTAAAGCTTCTAACGCTTATTAGTTCTCACTTTACATCCTTCCTTTCACGCTTTGCTGGTTGTAATGTTAACTTCACAGAAGCACAACTTTTATCCCGTGTTTTGTTTTACTTTACACAACGCGAGCAGGAAGTGAATCATATCAAAATGGTTTATTATTAATATACGTTAATGA
>NC_056706.1:1526747-1576747 GCF_018831695.1 Puntigrus tetrazona | reverse complement strand
GTCCACCTGCTTCCTTCACCTGTGTGCATGAGGTCGATTTTTATGTAGATGTCAGGAACGTGAGCAGCCAGGCCTACAATTACAGTGTTTCAGGTAAAAATACATCTCTGCAGGAACACTTAGATTTTACGTCACTGCCTGGATCATGTAATATTGCTAAGTTTTTCCTATTTTTAAACATTTTTATCTGTCTCTGCCTTCATTTTTATCTGCCTCTGTCTTCGTCTGACGTCTAGGATGCATAATTATCCATTTAAAATATACATTAATGATATAGCTGATTGCTAGAGTGCTTGTATATGACTAAATCTCAGCCATACATACCAAAATACATTTTGTCTGTCTTTGCATATCCTTGCAGTCTCGGATCTTCACGGAGGAGGAGTATCTTTGTTATACGTCTGCTTTTCTTCCTTCATTGCTGTTGGTCTCTTCATCTTGATTGCAGCAGTGATTGTGACCAACATCAGAGCAAAACTAAAGGTGTGTGCTTCACCTGTTGCAAATAAATGCACAGAAAATGCAACTTTATGTATTTAATTTAATTATTGCCTCAATCATCCTTAACTCTGGCTGATAAAGATGCCTTTTAAAGAAAGCTCCAAAAATAACATGGAAAGCTGAGGATTAACATAAACATTTCAAATGAACTTTTCTCTTTTTAACTTCATGAATCTTAACTCTGTGTTTCTGATCATATCTGATCATATTTGTCCTTGTCCTTTTTGGGCTCAGGATTAGATTTGGACGAGGCTTGGGATTCAGTAGTTTAACAGCACACAGAAAATAACACCATAAACTCACTTTTGTTAACAGACACCGACTCCACAGCAGTTACCGACAATGACTACACAGAAGTGTAAAAATCACTTTAAGAAGAGAAGAGAACAGGCATGAAGAAAAACAAAAAACATATAACTGAAAAATATAATTGTTATAACCCATGACTAGGGGTGCACATAAGTGGTATGCAGCTGAACATATGGGCTGTATACATTCAGACCACTCATGGTTGACAGATGTTAATGCATAAATACCATTATTACTGTATAAGATTTGCATTCAAACTTGCATCAAAACCATTATTACTAAGATTTTATACACTGACGTTCCTCAGTTGGCAGCTCATATACTTACCTGCCGGCAACCCATCAAAAAAAAACGTTCTGATTTTAAGTTTGAAAATTATATAACTCAAATATAAGCATTTGTTTTTAAGTTTAGTAATATTTTAAAAAAATCTAGTATAGTGAATAAAATATTATCACACTGTATTGTTTTATTTGATTTTTAAATAAGTGTAAATAAAGTGTAATAAAATTATTTGTTTATTTTTATAGTTATATTTAAAAGGGCAGACCATGTTCAGTGAAAACCAAACCAAGTCTCCAGGTGAACTCATGTGCACCCCTGTTTATATCCACAATCTTTAAATTTTTATTTTAGTTTATTAGTTTTTTGTTTGTTTGGTTGGTTTTTGCTTATGCTGTAGCATTCCTCATTTGTTTGTTATATAAAAATAACAGATTCTGTTACTGCTGATTTCTTTACTGAAGCTTTGCTTTATGTTCACAAAGAGTAAGGGGGAGAAGCCATGGTATTGTATTTTTGAAAAATTTGTATATGAAAATAAAAACTATACTTGCATGTGATTTGCTTCTTTGTTCTAATTTTTGATAATAGACAATAAAACAATAAAACTAAAGACAATAAAAACGAATAGATATTTTTAGATTCATTGTCCATTCCAAACATCCATGTCTGCTACAAAATTGGGGTTTATATTTTTGTTGTGGAATGGACTTTTGATACAAAATAATGGACTCTAATTGACTAAACTCTTTAAAGTATTTTAAGAATTATGTTATTAAAACAGAAATTTACTGAAGTCAAAACATGAACCGGCATTAGCATGAAACGGTTTCATCAGGCACACGCACCTGTGATTGAATTAATGATGAATAATGAAGTTGGTCTCAGATATTATGCTGTGGGATGTGTTTCCCTATCCATCCATCCATCCATTTACTACCGCTTATCCAGGGCCGAGTAGCGGGGGCATCAGTCTTCGCAGGGACGCCCAGACTTCTCTCTCCCCAGACACTTCCTCCAGCTCTTCTGGGGGAACACAGAGGTGCTCCCAGGCCAGCCGAGAGACATTGTCCCTCCAGCATGTCCCTAGGTCTTCCCTGGGGCCTCCTCCTGGTGGGACCGCATTACTGCAGAAGCTGCACTGATCCGTCTGCTGATCTCTCGTTCCATTCTCCCCTTACTCGTGAACAATACTGAATACTGATACTGAAACTCCTCCACCTGAGGCAGGAACTCCCCACCAACCTGAAGGGGGCAAGCCACCCTTGTCTGACTGAGAACCATGGCCTCAGATTTAGAGGTGCTGATTCTCATCCCAGCTGCTTCACACTCTGCAAACTGCCCCAGTCCACACTGTAGGTTCCAGCCAGATGCAGCTAACAAGACAACATCATCTGCAAAAAGCAGAGACGATATCCTGGGGTCACCAAACCAGACCCCCTCCGGTCCCTGGCTACGCCTAGAAATCCTGTCCATAAAAATGATGAACAGGACCAGTGACAAAGGACAGCCCTGTCGGAGTCCAACATGGGAACTGGGAACAAGTCTGACTTACTGGCTGCAATGCGAACCAAGCTCCTACTCTGATCATACAGGGACAGGACAGCCCTTAACAATGGACCCCTTACTCCGTATTCCCAGAGCACCCCCCACAGGACACTGCAAGGAACCCAGTTGAATGCCTTCTCTAAATCCACAAAACACAAGGGGACTGGTTGGGCAAACTTCCAGGAACCCTCCAGTATCCTAAAAAGGGTATAGCGCTGGTCCAGTGTTCCACGTCCAGGACGAAACCTGCATTGTTCCTCTTGAAGCTAAGGTTTGACTATCAGACAAATTCTCCTCTCCAGTACCCTGGCATAGACTTTGCCGGGGAGGCTGAGGAGTTTGATTCCCCATAGATGGAGCACACTCTCAGATCCCCCTTCTTAAAAAGAGGAACCACCACCCCGGTCTGGCAGTCCAGAGGTACTGTCCCCCGCGTCCATGCGATGCTGCACAGGTGTGTCAGCCAAGACAGCCCCACAACATCCAGAGACCTGAGGTACTCGGAGCAGATCTCGTCCATCCCCGGTGCTTTGCCACCGAGGAGCTTCTTAACAACCTCAGTGACCTCAGCCAGGGTGATGGTCAAGTCCTCCCCTGAGTCCCCGGCCTCTCCCTCAGTGGAAGGTGCATTGGTGGGATTTTGGAGATCCTGAAAGTATTCATTTCACTGCCCAACAATGTCCCCAGTCGAGGTTAGCAGATTCCCACCAGCATTGTATACAGTGTTGGCAGGGCACTGTTTCCCCCTTCCATCGGACGGTTTTCCAGAACCTCTTTGAGACCGTCCAATAGTCCTTTTCCATGGCCTCACCAAACTCCTCCCAGACCCGAGTTTTTGCCTCCACAACCACCAAGCAGCAGTCCGCTTGGCCCACCAATACCTGTCAGCTACCTCAGGAGTCCCATGAGCCAACCAGGACAGGACTTCTTTTTCAGCTTGACCGCATCCCTTACTTCTGGTGTTGCCGCCACGACATGCTCCAGAGACTTTACGTCCACAGCTCTGGATGGCCGCGTTGACAATAGAGGTAAAGAACATAGTCCACTTGGACTCAATGTCTCCAGCCTCCCTTGGGATCTGGTCAAAGTTCCGCCGGAGGCAGGAGTTGAAGATCTCCTTGACAGGGTGTTATGGTACCCGGCATCGGGGTTTGTGTATTTTGAATGTTTGTGTGCAGGGATTGGCTTTTCTTCGAGGGACGTGATTGGGCGAATCCGGATGGGGACGTCTTTAAAAGGGCGGTGCCCCAAAACATGGCGAGCTCAATTCGGCGTTTGCGACTATGGCGTGATGAGCTCCGGATTCCACTACAGCCAACAGACCATCTGCCTCCCTCGTCGTTATGTTTTTGTCGGTTGCAGTTAATAACAAAAGAAGTGTAATGTTTCAGTAACCACTCTAGAGCGTAGGAGAGATCTGCCCTTTATTTTTGACATAATTTTGGCTATGTGTTTTTGCCTAGGGAGTTAGGGAAGTTGATTTGTATTTTCTTTTCCTTATCCTTAGGTAATTTATATATTTTATTTTATTAAGCTCTTTAGGTTTATTATTTTGGCCTTGGGTCTCTTTGAAATCAATGCTCCTTCAATATATTAATTTTACTTGTTAACTCAATAAATACCTTAAAATCCTTATGTTCGTTTGTTCATCTGTTGACTGTGGCTGGAATCCCGTTAACACGTCTTATTGGCACCTCACTCTTTTAAATGGGTCGTAACACAGGGGTATCTGCCAAACGTTCCCAACAGACCCTCACGGTACTTTTGTGCCTGCCAAGTTGTCCAAGAAATGCGGCCAGAGATCAGATGATACAATCACAATGCCACTAGCATCACCAACGTGACTGTTGAAGTCCCCCAGCAGGACGATAGAGTCCCCGGTCATAGCACTTTCCAGCACCCCTTCCAACGACTCCAAGAAGGCCTGGTACTCTACACTGCCATTCGGCCCATAGGCACAAATGACAGTGAGAGTCCTCCCTCCAACCTGAAGGCACAGGGAGGCGACTCTCTTGCTCACCGGGGGGAAAAACTCCAACACATGGGGGACTATGAGCAAGCCCACACCAGCCCGTCACCTCTCACTGCGGGCAACACCAGAGTAGTGGACAGTCCAGCCCCTTTCAAGGAGATGGGTTCCAAGCTGTGTGTGGAGGTGAGCCTGATTAACTCTAGACAGTACCTCTCTATCTCCCACAGCAACTCAGGCTCATTCCCCCCCAGAGAGGTGATGTTCCATGTCCCTAAAACCAGATTCTGTGTCCAGGGGTTGAGTTGCCGAGGTCCCCGCCTTTGACTGCTGCCTAAACCACAAAGCACCGGCCCCTTACAGTTCATCTTGCAGGTGGTGGGCCCACAGGAGGATGGCCCCACGTTGCTATTTTGGGCTGGGCCCGGCCGGGTCCCGTGGGGCAAGACCCAGCCACCAGGCACTCGCATGCCGGCCCCAGCCCCAGGCCTGGCTCCATGGTGGTTCTCTATTTTGTTTTCTTTGCATAAGGGCTGGGGCTGCACCGCTCTTTGTCTGGCTTGCCAACTAGGACCTGTTTGCCTTGGGAGACCCTACCAGGGGCATATAGCCCCAGACAGCCTAGCTCCTAGCATTATTCAGGCACTCAAACCCCCCCACCATGTTAAGGTGGTGATCCTAGGAGGGGATGTGTTTCCCATACATTGTATTTTTGGTGACCTGTCACGATATTAAAACACACAGATTTTCCAAATTGATTTTTTTAATAAACATGAGTACTTAATGCACATTTAAAAATCAAGTCAAGTCAAGTCAAGTGGCTTTTTTTTCAACTACATATAGCTGTGCAGTACATAGTGAAATGAGACAACGTTTCTCCAGGACCTGGTGCTGCATGAAGTCACACTTACAACAAAATACACAATACAAAAGAACTCACATACTGAGCTAAGACAGTGTCTTAGCCACATAAAGTGCAACGTGTGCAGACTAGATTCAAACAGCAGGGGAGTAGAAAGCAAACCAAGTGTGCAAACTAGTGCAAACAGTGCAAAGACAAAATCAGTGCAAGGCAAAGACATAATTAGTGCAAGAACACAAAATACAAACAACAATAAATATGAAGTACACAACAATAAATATGACGTGCAAGAATGCTTATGGGACAGGAAGTCCCTTCAGGAGTGGTTATTGAGGAGTCTGATGGCTTGTGGGAAGAAACTATTCAGCAGTCTGGTTGTGAGGGCCGAATGCTCCGGTACCTCTTTCCAGATGGCAGGAGGGTGAATAATGTGTGTGAGGGATGTGTGGGGTCCTGTGCTATATTGTGGGCTTTGTGGATGCAGCGTGTGGTGTAAATGACCGTGATAGAGGGCAGAGAGATGCCAATGATCTTTTCAGCTGTCCTCACTATCCTTTGGAGGGTCTTGTGATCCGAAACGGTGCAATTCCCAAACCAGGCAGTGATGCAGCTGCACAGGACGCTCTCAATGGTCCCCCTATAGAACATAGTCAGGATGGATGGAGGGAGATGAGCTGTCCTCAGTCTCCTCAAGAAGTAGAGGCACTGCTGGGCTTTCTTGGTGATGGAGCTGGTGTTGAGTGACCAGGTGAAGGTCTCCACCTTGGACCCGTCGATGGACAGCGGAGAATGGTCACTCTTTGCTCGCTTCAAGTTACTTGTCCACATTCAGAGATAGATTGTTGGCTCTACACCAAGTTGTGAGCTGCTGCATCTCATCTCTGTATGCTGACTTGTCATTCTTGCTGATGAGACCCACCACGGTCGTGTCATCAGTGAACTTGATTATATGATTGGAGCTGTGCATCGCTGCACAGTCGTGAGTCAGCAAAGTGAACAGAAGTAGACTGAGCACACAGCCCTGAGGAGCTCCAGTGTTCAGTGTGGTGGTACTGGAGATGCTGTTCCTGATCCGGACTGACTGAGGTCTGCCTGTCAGAAAGTCCAGGATCCAGTTGCAGAGAGAGGTGTTCAGGCCCAGCAGGCTTAGCGGTGAAGTCGAATGTAGTCCATCTTATTGTCAAGTGAACAGACGTTGAAAAGAGGGGAGTGCCGGCCGGCTATGGTTAGCGGTTAGCCTAGCACGGACACCCACCCGTTTACCGCGCTTCCGTTTCCTCGAACACCACTTGCGTCGTCCTCTTCCCCGGCCTTCAGCATCAGGAGACACTGAGGACTGAGGGCCTGGTCCACACAGCAAGCCGAAGTAACGGAGTGCGCGTGCAACGTCGTCGCTCAGTTTAGTTAGTGCATGGTTTCGGAGCAGTTTCAGTGTCTGGTGGTCGTATGTGCAGACACAACTGTCGTTGGTGTCCATGCCCTACGAAATTTCGGCTGAAGCATACAAAATTTTGTCTCGAACAAACAAAAAACACCATTTTGGTTCTGGAGTGGCCGCCGCGTGCTACTGCCGCGCAGCCACCTTGGATTGCTTGAATCAAACGCCGGCTAGGGTGTTTTTACATCTCTGTATTTCTGAAAGGATGACTGTCTTCAGAAAATGTAATTTTCATATCATCCTGCATGTAAGGCTGCATTTGTAAGTTCAGTGGTGCTTTGTCTACAGCCGTTGTACAGAGGAGAAACCTGTGTGTGTGTGTTGCTAAATTGCACTGCTGCCTGTCTGGTGTGTTTGTGCACTTTATACACCTGAAGTGTGTTCGCATGGGTTTCTACACACTGATATCAGCACTTATGAGACGTTTTCTGCACACGTCACACTGTCTGCTGCATGATGGGTTCAACTGTAAAGATTACAAAATCACTTTGTGCAGTTTTGATTTGTAATTAATGTGATTTAAGTTAGTTCACCCAAAAATAAAAATGATTGATTTTTTTTTCTCCTTCTTAAATATTTTCAAATATTTCAAGTGTCTTAAAACTCCTTGTCCCTACTCCTAACAATTTCGGACCATAAGACCTCTTTTAAGTGTTAAGATTCCTAAGTTCTTTTCTTTTATTCTAAGAGAAAACACCCACATTTCTAAGTTTTATTGGAATTTTGTCATTAGGAGTAACTCTTTGCACTAAAATTTTTCATGAGTACAGTCCCAGAAGATTTAAATACACAAAAGCAAACATTACAGATTTATTGTTCTGCGTCATGGAAACACATGAACTTTGTGTTTTGAAAAGGCATCATCTGTTAACGCCCTGTATTTTACCTCTCCATTCTTTTGTTAAACCCCAAGTGTTGATTATCTTTAATCAATGAGGATTGAAGTCAAAAAGGCAACATCACGTACGGTACCTTGTGAAAGTATTTTCACATAATGTTATATATATATTTTATGAATGTTGCATCAGCATTGTTGCTTTGACGCTGTTTTGATACAGTACTGTATTGTATTAAGTGCTACAGAAATAAAGCTGGCTTATGACTTCAGAAAAACTTTAAAAATAAAAAGTGCTTTAATCTAAATTCATAGGCGGCTCATACCATTAAATAACACACTGAACTTTTTGCTGTTTCAACTTGATAAGTTACTCATTACTTTGTTTTTTAAGGTTTGTGTTTTCATTTTTTGTTTTGTTTTGGTCAGGTTAATAATCATGTTTTATTTATTCTTTTTAAAGTTTCAAATGAATATAAAGAAGTGTATTTTAAGCTACGTTTTTTTGTAAGTTGCTGTATTTTAAATTTAGTCTCAGTCTAATAACATGTTTGTTGAAGGTGTTCTCTTCCTTAAACAAAAGTAATTTTGTTGTTGGACTGGAAATTCCCCCTTCTGACGTCAAATCTCATGATATCACTGCTGACTTTTCATTGGATGCATTCTGACACCCAGCGCTATATATATCGGTGCACTCACTCCGGGCGAGCGTTGTGACGGAGAAGGATACAGGTAACAGGTCTGGTATAAATACCTCTGCTACAGCGTTGCCGATCAAGAATGAAACCCAGGGGACCACCAACAGCAGCAGATCAAAACACTCTCCTACACGACATGAGCGTACGGATCAAAGGATTTCCGACCCCACTGGCGGGTTGTGACGCTCTCCTCCACGGCACAAGAGGTCCCACCCCACCGGGGGGTTGTGACGCTGTTCTTCACGGCACGAGGTGTCCGACCTCATCGGGCGGGTTGTGAGGGCTCTCCCACGATGGGCGCACGGATCAATGGATTTCCGACCCCACTGGCGGGTTGTGACGCTCTCCTCCACGGCACAAGAGGTCCGACCCCACCGGGGGGTTGTGACGCTGTTCTTCACGGCACGAGGTGTCCGACCTCATCGGCGGGTTGTGAGGCTCTCCACGACATGGGCGTACGGATCAATGGATTTCCGACCCCACTGGCGGGTTGTGACACTCTCCTCCACGGCACAAGAGGTCCGACCCCACCGTGGGGTGTGACGCTGTTCTTCACGGCACGAGGTGTCCGACCTCATCGGCGGGTTGTGAGGCTCTCCACGACATGGGCGTACGGATCAATGGATTTCCGACCCCACTGGCAGGTTGTGACGCTCTTCTCCATGGCACAAGAGGTCCGACCCCACCGGTGGGGTGTGACACTGTTCTTCACGGCATGAGGTGTCCAACCTCATCGGCGGGTTGTGAGGCTCTCCACGACATGGGCATACGGATCAATGGATTTCCGACCCCACTGGCAGGTTGTGATGCTCTCCTCCACGGCACAAGAGGTCCGACCCCACTGGCAGGTTGTGATGCTCTCCTCCACGGCACAAGAGGTCTGACCCCACCGGGGGGTTGTGAAGCTGTTTTTCACGCCGCGAAAAGTTCGACCCCACCGGCGGGTTGTGACGCTCTCCTCCACGGCACAAGAGGTTCGACCCCACCGGCAGGTTGTGATGCTCTCCTCCACGACGTGGGCGTATTGTTCAGTGGAGATGGAATATATTTGGTTCTATATATATTCCAGATTCTTTCAGGAGCACTAAACTTCATTCGACTATTCTCAACAGGTGTAAGATGGCTACAGCTGATTTCAGCTCTGTATGATTTCGGATCAGGTGTGAAATATTTGGTTCGAGTGTTCAACAAAATCTGGGCCAAAGAAACAGTTGAACAACATGATGATGAAGACAACGCGGCTGTAACCCGGAGAGCTTCATCAAAGCTTTGGCAGCGAGCACAACTCCTTTTGAGAGCAGGATGGCTCATTTTATTAGTCACACAGATTTATTCTGGTGTAATTAACTTGGCTGAAATGGCCTCAGCTGGGTTTAGCTGGATTCAACTGATAGCAGTTTTGTGGCAAATTGGAAGTAGTCTGTTCAAAATGTGCAGATTGCTCTGCTGCTCCTGCCTCGGAAAAAAGGCAATCCTGAAAGGAGGAGTGGTCATTTGACAAAAACCACTTTTAAAAAACAAATTAAAAATTACACTTCTTGCGCGTGTTTTTTCATTGCTTTAATGACTGTATGTGTGAGTGTCGGCCCAGGAGATAGCAGTCGCCTATATGAAACTATACCCATTTGGACAAACTTCAGTATTGCTGAAGTTCAACAGAAGAGAGCATATCCTTCAGCCTGCAACATCATTTTTCAAAGAGTTCATCTATCATCTATAAGAGGGAGGCCTTTGAAGAATGTGCTGGAATTGTTTTACAGTTGGGTTTCCAGGAGGTTCATCGCCCAATGTTTCTTGGATCCACTTTGGGCTGGAAAACCCCTTCTGATGACGGTTGATTTAATCCGTTAGTTGAAACATGTTTGGACAGCTCTCAGCAATTCATGTGGTTTGCCTCTAGCTCATGGTGATCACTTGTTACCACGGCGATGACCGCAGCTTTAAGTATTTAATTTACAAACATTTGGTACATAATTTGTTTCTGAGTATGTATAATTGAGGTGAGTGTGTGTGTGTGTGTGTGTGTGTGTGTGTGTGTGTTTCAGCCTCAGTGACGGAGCACATTATTGATGGGAAGCTTCTCTAAGCCATCAGTCAGACGCATCACAAAACCTCTCAAAGAGTATTAAACTGGAAGGATAGTAAGTAAACTCCATGATAAAGATTCTTTGTGATATTTGACTTACTCTTCTGTTCTGTGGGATTTGTTTTCTAGCTGATATCTTGCGAGCAGCTGGAGCATTTGTTTGAAAGATCTTTGTTTCTTTCTCAGATCCAGCGAAGGATTTCTACATGCTGCCATTTGACTTCAACATCTCCCAGCCATTAAAAAGTACAAGAAACACTCAGTGCACAAACAAACTCAGACCATCACGTATCCCACCCAACCAAATCAGATCAGTTCAGATCAGATCAACATCCAACAAAATCAGACAATACTGATACATTGCTCCAACAGCAATTGTAACAAAAACACAGTTCACAACATACAAGCACAATATGACTCAATATATGTGTGTCCCCTTATCATAGGTTATGCTATGAATTCCTCTAAGATCCCAGGCTGTATAAAACATCCTCAATCAAGCCCTGTTTTATTAACCAGTTTATCAGCAAAAATATAATCCAGCCGATTTCAGTACAATCACTTTACACAGAACTCTAGTGCTTAGTTTTGATATAGCCTTCCAATAATGTTCTAAGCATTTTGTGCATACAGTACTTCAGTTACGGCCCTCTGCTCTTTATTTATTGACCTTTTTCACATTGAGGTACATTCAATCTCAGTCAAAGCACCATATAGTCTCTGATGGCAGTTTCAGGACATCAGTCTCAGACTGGTTCCCCTACCTTCACTACATCTAAGCTCCATCCTAGCAAATGCATAACCTCACCACTAACTAACCTAAGCCCTCCCTGTCTTGTTCTGTTTCCTTGTGTTTTATTTTCTTCTGTATTCACAAACAGACCTGTAGAGCACGTGTACTGAATGAGTCACAGTGTGCTTGTCTTTAATTCTGTACAGGTGTGTCTCATTGATAAACCTGTTCTACAAGGCTGTTTATGAATTTCTAAGATATCATTCTGTTTACTCTAGTTATACCATCAACCTTTTATTTTTACCCATTTGCCTTCTCCAATTCTTCCATCATAGAAAGGACCAGAATTTTAGGCCTTTATCAGGGGTATTGCTGTTTTGCTATTTTATGCAAATGAAAGCAAGTCTGTAGGAGATTGATTTAGTCTTTACAATAACATTATACATATCCTATACCATATCCTACACCACGTTTTATGATTAAAATGTTTCATGTAAGTTTTGATTCCCTTTTCCAACCAATACACACATAAACATCCACATAAACTCAACTGAATATAAAAATCAAAAATAGAGCAATCAACATTAACAAAACGCCCTGAAGCTATAGTGCTGGACATCGATTATAAATCAGAACACCAATGCAGAGGTTGGATCAGCTCTCTTACAGCATCATGTGTGTGTTTGATGCACAATAAAAACACTCATCTGTGTGTGTTTTCCTCTCAGCGCTGCCAAAGCACTGAATCTGGCCAAATTCAAGGTGAAAAGCTGTGGAGTGAGTGAACTGGAGAAAGAGGGTATGTGAAATATTACAGCTTTTACATATTCTGTAATTCCTGAAGAAAATAGCAGTCCTTGACAGAATAAAGAAAAATACATTCTTATGATTTAGACTCAGAATTATTTTTTCCCGCATAATTAATGATATATGATATAGGTGATATATCTTACTCTGAGAAATTAAAATGAAAAATGTTTTAAGAATTTTAAACGTTCAAAATTAATATATTAGTTATTATTTTCGTTTTCATTAGTGTTGTAACACCGAGTTTGGGTTCATGTTCATGTCTTTTATTTTGTAATCTGTTTTTCTCTTGTTCTCTGCCTGGTGTGTGTGTCATGTTCTCACTGGTCCTCTTGTTTACTGTGTTCTGATTGGTTATGCTAGTAATCGTGTCATCTTCTGTTTGATATCAGATCTGCGACTTTTTATTGGATATTGTTTAACTTTCTCACACATTCTCAGATGGTATTGCTGGTATGAAAGGAAGCAGTGCACAACTGCAAATGCTTTTATCTCTTTGTGATGGCTTTACAACTTAAATAGCGCACCACTTTAGCTGCTTGTGGCGGAAATGAGCACGGAAGTGGGTGGAGACAAAGCCGACATATTGTAACCGCTTCAGTGTATTTAGTCATTACCATTTGATGAACAACGCAGGCTGACGTTTGATTATCTCCTCTCGTAGAATTTTCTAGAAACCTAATCTTTTTACAGCAAGTCTACAGACGCAAAAGATATGCCATTACTAAACAGGTCTAGATCTGAACCAACCACCACCGAAAACTCGCCAGCTTGGATTTTGTCAAACATGCGGCAATGGATGAGTCCCGTGAGAGAGGTACTGAGGCCTGTTTCATTGGTGTTCGGAGCATTGAGGCAGTCAACCAGATTTATACAGGTGTGTTCGACTTGACACAAATCTTCTCGACTGAGTTGAGCTACTGGAAGTTGGGTGTGATTGTGTGCCAGATTTATTTAGGTGTGAGCACCTTGATTCAGGAATTTGAAAGATCCTGGTCTTGAAAAGATTTTATTAAACACATGGATACTGAGACCGGAAAGGGTATCTTTACAAAACCTGAAAACCTATCCTCCAAAAATTTAAAAGGATCCTGGTCTTGAAAAGCTTTTATTACACAGAACCTAAAATCCTGTCTACTGAGACCCGGAAAGGGTGCCCTTCAATACCACACAAAACCTACCCTCCAGGAATTTGGAAGATCCTGGTCTTGAAAAAACCTTCTTATTCTTGAAAAAACCTTCAAAAAAAGGCACTTTGATTTATTTTTCTCAAATAAAACTTAAAGGGTCTAAAAATGAAAATGTGTCTTTTTTTCTCCTTCTTGAGTAAACATTTTCAAATATTTATATTAATATAAATGCGATTTAAGTGTCTTAAAACTCCTCGTCTGTACTCCCAACAATTCTGACCCTTAAGAGCCCTTTTAAGTCTTAAGATCTTGTTTTTTATTCTAAAAGGAAACACTCACATTCTTAGAATTTAGAGTTTTCTTAGAATTTTGTCACTAGGAGTAACTCTTAGCACTAAAATCTTTCACAAATACAGGCCCAGAAGATTTAAATATATGGAAGCAAACATTATGGAAACTCATGAACTGTTTTGAAAAGACATCATCTGTTAAAGCCCTGTATTTTTCCTCTCCATCAAGTACAGTACCTTGAGAAAGTATTTGATGAATGTTGCTAGAATTGTTTTACAGTTGGGTTTCCAGGAGGTTCATCGCCTGATGTTTCTTGGATACACTTTGGGCTGGAAAACCCCTTCTGATGACGGTTGATTTAATCCGTTAGCTGAAACATGTTGAACAGCTCTCAGCGATTCATGTGGTTTGCCTCTAGCTCATGGTGATCACTCGTTACCACGGCGATGTAACATTTTTAAAGCTGCAGTCCTTGAAGAAATAGTTAACCAAAAAATTCTGTCACCATCTCATTGTTGAGAAGTTACAAAGCTGTATGAATTTCTTTGTCCTGCCAAACTCAAAAGATATTGTTTTTTTGTTTTTTTTTACAAAAGTTTGCAAAGAGGCCATTTTGGGTCACCATTGACTTCCATTGTATATTTTTTCCTACTATGGAAGTCACTGGTGGTCAAAAATAGCCTGGTTACAAACTTATTTCAGAAATTCATATAGATTTGGAATTTCTCAAGGGTGACTAAATAGTGATTAGTGTTTATACTCTGACTATTTAGAAGCCTACCGCTGCGGAGCTTCCAGTAACCGTGTGATTCATCATCAACATTAACAGAGAGAAGAAGCTCCAGATATAATGTTCCTCTCTAGAGCGCCAGAAGTTACGAACTGCAGCTTTAAGTATTTAATTTACAAACATTTGGTACATAATGTGTTTCTGAGTATGTATAATTGAGGTGTGTGTGTGTGTGTGTGTGTGTGTGTGTGTGTTTCAGCCTCAGTGACGGAGCACATTATTGATGGGAAGCTTCTCTAAGCCATCAGTCAGACGCGTCACAAAACCTCTCAAAGAGTATTAAACTGGAAGGATAGTAAGTAAACTCCATGATAAAGATGCTTTGTGATATTTGACTTACTCTTCTGTTCTGTGGGATTTGTTTTCTAGCTGATATCTTGCGAGCAGCTGGAGCATTTGTTTGAAAGATCATTGTTTCTTTCTCGGATCCAGCGAAGGATTTCTACATGCTGCCATTTGACTTCAACATCTCCCAGTCATTAAAAAGTACTAGAAACACTCAGTGCACAAACAAACTCAGACCATCACGTATCCCACCCAACCAAATCAGATCAACATCCAACAAAATCTGACAATACTGATACATTGCTCCAACAGCATTTGTAACAAATCACAGTTCACAACATACAAGCACAATATGACTCATTCAATATATGTGTGTCCCTTTATCATAAGTTATGCTATGAATTCCCCCTAAGATCCCAGGCTGTATAAAACATCCTCAGTCCAGCCCTGTTATACTAACCAGTGTTTAGTTCTTGAAACCTTCCCATAAGTACCTTTAGTAAGTTTGGCTACATATGTATTTTTAAGAACATGGAGACCTCTTGTGGCTGGATGAAGTTACTGCATCAAAACACTGCTCCTCCTGTAGTGTGCAGCTGTAAGTGAACACTGTAAGTAAAGAGATCACTTGCTCATCAGAGTTGTGTTCTGGCCTTATTTCACAGAATTGATCCACATTTTTATTTATTCAATGGTTCATTAGTTACAATAGGTAAATAATGAGAATAATAACAACATCCAGTAAAGGGTTGTAGTGACTGAGCGAGATTGAACAGTGTGTTATTAAATGCAGTTTCCCCAACTAAGCAAGCCAGAGGCAACAGCGGCAAGGAACCAAAACCCCATTCATACAGACCTTGGGGGAAACTAGACTTAGTTCAACTTAAAATGCAGCTGTGTCAGATTGTGTAAAGGACTTATCCAGTGATTTGTCCACTCAGTTCATCTATGTGTTCTGGTCTTTGATAAAAGCCATGTCTTGGTGCTGATCCACCATCTGATCTGGATATGAACTTAGAAACAGAATAAGAATAAAACAAGACTAATATTAGCATAGATGACATTCTTTTTACGATGTAAACAAGTGCATTGTGTGTTATGGGGAGAGTTCCTGGTTCCGGCTGATCTAATTAATGCAGCCAACAACGATTTAATGGATTTGAATAATAAAAGTGTGTTGGTGTGTTATGTGTAGACTAGGTTAAAAAGATGTATCTTTAATCTAGATTTAAACTGACAGAGTGTGTCTGCCTCCTGAACAGAGTTAGAGAGATTGTTCTAGAGTTTGGGTGCAAACATTTAAAAGGATCTGCCGCCCGCAGATCCCCTATTTTTTGTATTATCAAACAGCCAGAGTTCATATTCAGGGCTTTGAATATGATCATACTTCCTAGTTCTAATAAGGACTTTAGCTGCTGTGTTTTGGCCCAGCTGAAGTTTGTTTATCAAGAGTCCAGAACAACCACCCCGAAAAAGCATTACAATAATCTAACCTCGAGGTCATAAACTCATGAATTAACATTTCTGCATTTAACATTGACAGCATAGGTCGTAATTTGGACATATTTTTGAGCTAAAAACCCCCAAATGCTAGAAACATGGTTTTCGAAGGAAACATAGCCGTTAAGCAGCACACCTAGGTTTCTAATTGATGATGAAGATTTAACAGAGCAGCCATCAAGAGTTAGACTGTGTTCTAGATTATTAAATGTGGGGTTTTTAGGTCCAATAATTAGCACCTCCTTTTTTCAGAATTTAGCATTAAGTTAGCATCCAGTTTTTTATATTGACTATGCATTCTGTTAGATTCTCAATTTGTTGTGTATCACCGGGCTGTGATGAAAAGAAGCTGCACCGATCCGTCTGTCGATCTCTCGTTTCATCCTCCCTTCACTGAATAAGACCCCAAGATACTGAAACTTCTCCACCTGGGGCAGGAACTCCCCACCAACCTGATGGGGGCAAGCCACCCTTGTCCGACTGAGAACCATGGCCTCAGATTGATTGAGGTGCTGATTCTCATCCCTGCCGCTTCACACTCAGCTGCAAACCTCCCTGTTGCACACTGTAGGTCCTGTCCAGATGCAGCCAACAAGACAACATCATCCGCAAAAAGCAGAGACGATATCCTGTGGTCACCAAACCAGACCCCCTCTGGCCCCCGGCTGCACCTTGAAATCCTGTCCATAAAAATAATGAACAGGACCGGTGACAAAGGGCAGCCCTGTTGGAGTCCAGCATGCACTGGGAAAAAGTCTATCTTACTGGTGGCAATGTGAACCAAGCTCCTACTCTGATCATACAGAGATCAGACAGCCCTTATCAATGGGCCCCTTACCCTGGATTCCCAGAGCACTCTCCACAGGACACAGTGAGGAACCTGGTCGAATGCCTTCTCCAAATCCACAAAACACATGTGGACTGGTTGGGCAAACTCCCAGGAACCCTCCAGTACCCTGAAGTGGGTATAGAGCTGGTCCAGTTTTCCATGTCCAGGGTAAAAGCCGCATTGTTCCTTCTGAAGCTGAGGTTTGACTATCGGACGAATACAGACTTGGCAGGCCAAAACGTACCATAAGAGTCTGTTGGGAATGTTTGGCAGAGACCCCTGTTAGGGAGATCTTCAGAACTTTGACCGGATCCCGAGGGAGGCTGGAAACATTGAGTCTAAGTGGACTATGTTCTCTACCTCTATTGTCGACGTGGACGTCTGGAGCTGTGGCCATAAAGTCTCTGGTGCATGTTGTGGCGGCAACTCCCAAACCCGGTGGTGGACACCAGAAGTAAGTAATGCCGTCAAGCTGAAGGAGGAGTCCTATCAGGCCTGGTTGGCTCGTGGGATTTCTAAGGCAGCTGACAGGTACCGGTGGAAAAAAACAGATGGCCTCAAAGAGGTTCTGGCAAACTGTCTGACACCTCAGAAGGGGGAAGCGGTGCCCTGCCATGACTGTATACAGTGCTAGTGGGAATCTGCTAATTCCACTGGGGACATTGTCAGACGGTGGAAGGAATACTTTGAGGATCTCCTCAATCCTGCCAACTCTTCCACCGGGGACCCAGGGGAGGACTCAACCATCACCCTGGCTGAGGTCACTGACCCGAGTACCTCAGGTCTCTGGATGTTGTGGGGCTGTCTTGGCTGACACGCCTCTGCAGCATCGAGTGGACGTGGGGGACAGTACCTCTGGACTGGCAGACTGGGGTGGTGGTTCCTCTTTTTAAGAAGGGGGACCGGAGGGTGTGCTAACTATAGGGGGATCACACTCTTCAGCCTCATCGGGAAAGTCTATGCCAGGGTACTGGAGAGGAGAATAAAATATCTATTAGTTAATATTGCTTAATGCACCTAAGCTGGCATGAACTAACAATGAAGTGGATTTGGACTCTGACATTACACATTCACTGCAGAGCATCAAGTGATGTTACTCTAAATTTCTCCAAATCTTTGAAGGCTTGAAGGTGAATACATTTGATTTTCTATTCCTTATACATATGAGAGACAAAAATGCTACAATAAAAATGAAGAAAACCTGTAAAACTCTTTAAGGAGAGCAGCTTATTTGTGCTTTCTTTTCTCTTGAACTTAATTAGTGGGGTGAATTGCATGGGCAAGTTATCGACTCAGACACAATGGTGAATTAAACAGGAAGAAACTGTGTTAATATGCTGACAGCTATTAATTGCTTGCTTGCTGATGGATTTTCTTAGTATTGTTTCTATTTTAGTTTAGTCTGTTGGCATAACAGGATGTATGAGTCATCCAAGTCTGCTACACCATAATGGCAGTTGCTCTTCTGAATCTGAACTCTTTTATTGACATCATTTGTTTAATTTCATGGTTGTTTAAATTGTTTATTCAGAGCGCTATAGACTTCATAAAATGTAAAAATCTAGATTTATCTTTTTTTTTTTTTTTTTTTTTTTAAGGCATACCTCATTAAACAAATGTCAAGAACTGCACTTTACCACATAGAATAAAAAAAGAACTAAGTGAAACTTAAGTGAGAACTAATAAATAGCCTTCGCTACTGAGTCGAGAATAAGTGGGGGTGGGGCCCAGGACTCAGGCCACTGCTTTCATCATAAAAGCTTATTTTATAGTGTATTTAAGCATTGACTATTCAAACTTTCAAAAGAGTTTAAAGCATTTAAACATATTTTAGATTGAAAAAAAATGAATAGTTTTGCTTCCTTAATCTTACTGCAGATGATTGTTATGGCACATTACCCATGTGCATATGTGTGTGTGTATATGTGTATATATATGTGTATGTATATATATGTGTATATATATATACATACATACATGCTAAGACACCATGGTTGCACAGGACAAATGTGATTGGGACCTCATGATTCCATATGTCCTCTATGGGATCCACAAAGTTCCCCAGGCCTCCGTCGGCAGGCTATTTAGAAAGTACAACAAATGTTTAAGTGGACTCGCGCCAAACCTTGGAAATGCCATCTAGTGCTCTCTAAGGTAAAGTACCTGGGTTTCCAGGTGGGAAGGGGTCTTATTCAGTCACAAGAGATGAAGGTGGAGGTGGTTCGGTCCGCCCAAGGCCCCTGACTATATGTTTGCGGGTACTATAACTGCTTCATCCCTAACTTTTCTTTAGCTGCCTCCCCGATAGGCCTCCTGACCAGGAAGTGGCAGCCAGAGAAAGTGCGGTGGACACCAGCAGCACCTTGGAGCCAGTTTTCCGAGCCCCAGACTTTAGCTACCTCTTCCTGCTGCAGATGGATCTCCCTTTTATAATTTTACATACAGTGTAAATGCATTCATGCTATATTTCAGCTACACTGAACTCTCATAAATACATCTGAATGCTGCTCCAGTCACTTCTGTTTCTTCTGGAGTGGAAAGATCGATTTTTGTAGATACTGATTGGTAGCAGCCCAATATTATCTCACTGTATTAGGTGAAATTATTAATAAAATGTAAGAATTAGTTGTGAAAGATTATGCATGCATTTAATACGGTAAGGGAAAATCCCCTTTAAATAGGTCAAATGACTTGGACTGCGTTTACTCCAACTCTTAACGAACAGATCCGATTTTGACATTATCTAGTGTTTCTTTGGCCTGCTTGTTTACATTAACTTTAGACGTGACTGGTATCAGATATCTATGTTTGCATTAATTCAGTGATAACTTTATTATGCACATGATAGACCTCGGATGTTAAACGGCTGTGCTATTAAAATAATTTATATAACTCGCGTTGAGTGGCTGTTACTATTTCCCATTTTTGACAACAGCTGTTATGGATGTTTTGCAGCACAAAATCTGACTGAAAGCATGGTTTTGTTTATCTACAGCTCGCGGTATGCACTAGTGAGTAGCCTATAGTGAAACTTGTTGGTTCAATTACAAAAATGACAACATTATCACCTCGTGAAGGTGGCAAGGCTACGTTGAAAACCAGCTCCTGAATGTTGCATTCTTTATGGGCAAAAGTGCGACTTCTTTTTGACACTTCACATTTTCTTGTGAACACAGAGGACGTGTGTAAGCCTTAAGACTCAAGTCTCATGTCAGCATGAATCAGCTTTATATTTTTTATTGGTCCTTTGGTCTGCTGTCAGTAAGTGGATTTTATTTGTTTGCCACAGATTTTTGTGTGTACCTGCTATATGTATGGGGTGGATAGAAGTGAATGTAATTTTTGTTCAGGTTCGTCTGATGCGTGGGAAGAATATGAAAATACAAAAGGTGCATTGTTTAATATTACACTTTTCAATTCAATTAAATTTGTATAGTGCTTTTTCGTTACTAAAATACAGTCCGTGTCGATATGGATGAATGCTGATGTTCTGTGTTTCAGATATCCCAGAGCCCATCATCACAGTGTACAGACAGCAGGAGGACGGGGAGGTTGTGTTTGTGCTGTGCAAGTTCACCTCAGTGCCTGGATGGACATACAGAAGACAGTCTTTTAAGCTGTCTGTGGAGAGTGAACTAAACTACACCATGGAAACATTCAGCAACCCTTCTTTAGATTCTTCAGAGATGCGTATGATATGGTCACCGTGAGTCCACCTGCTTCCTTCACCTGTGTGCATGAGGTCGATTTTTATGTAGATGTCAGGAACGTGAGCAGCCAGGCCTACAATTACAGTGTTTCAGGTAAAAATACATCTCTAACGTTTATATGTTACTTCCCTGCTTAGATCTGTCACGTTTCCGTGGTGTCGCAAGGGAGGAAAAGGGAGCACTCGAGACGCGAAAATAAACTTAAATAGATTTAATCCAAAAGGGGCGAAATAAATATACAAACGCAGGCAGAACAAAAACCACGAAAAGAGCTCGGGAACAAAAATCACTTCTGGACATCGGTTAATGACATTGACTACAGACATAGGGTAATGTTGACGATCCGACCAACGTGCACACAAAACACAGGGCTTAAATACACGACGTAATTTACCAAATTAACAGGGAGCAGGTGAAGACAATTAAACAATTACGAAGGGAAGGTAGGGCACGAGACAAAAACAATAAAGTCCAGAGATGTGACAAGATCATACAATATTGCTACTTGTTTGTATTTTTCTAAAACATTTGCATCTGTCTTTCTCCATTTCTCTTTCGCCGCCATCTGGTCCTGTTTTCACAAAACATTTTTATCTTACCACTAAGAGTTGCAGTAAAAGTTTTTAGCTTTCGGAGTCTCTGACAAACTTTTACTAGGGATTAATGCGGTCTTAAGCTGAGAGAAAGGGTAGGGTTGACCTCATTGCTGTGGATGATATCTGCATGCTTACTAACTAGGCACCCAGTGACCGTCTGAAAGGAGAGGGAGGGGGTCTCTGTCAGGGGTTTTCTTCTTAGAGATTTTGCAGAGTGCAATGTTTCCATATTCAAAAGCTAAAAAAATGAAAAAGTTCAATGCTGCATTCAAATAAATATTTTAAAATGCAGAATAAGTGTCGCTAATTTAACAATATAATATATATGAATATGTTCAGGTAATTTCAGCCTGTATGCCACTGTTATGATGCCAACCGTCTCAGAGGGTTGATTACCACAGCTGATGTGAGAAATGAAGAGCAGTCGGTTATAACAGTATGAATTTACTGAATACGCTCTGATATCAGGATGGTGACGTGAAGCGACTCATCATGTAAGAGACAAACTCAATAATAGATTTTATTCTTTGCAAAAAAGGTCAGACAGTCAGTCAAAAAAACCACCGTTTGCTGCAGAGCGCGACCGAGAGGGAGGGCAGTCCTCCATTTTTATATCTCAGTCTCACCGAAGGTTACGAACTCTTAACAGCTGTACGTTTTCACAGAACGACAGCGACCGGAAAACACTTCACTATATCCTTTCTACGCTTTGTTTAGGATCCTCACGTCCCCTTAGATCAAGTGCAGCCACCTATAGGTCCTGTCGTTTTCCCTCTCATCCCTTTTTATCATTCATCGATAACTTTTTAAAATGAAAAGGTATGATTTTCACGGATAAACCTCCTATTAATTAATTATACGAAATACTTCATGTAGTGCATTAACATAGCATGCATATAAAGGTGCTTAGTCATTCTTTGGTAGCCAGGCTAAATGAGTAAACGCTGTTTACACTTTTGACATTGGTCCGACCCTCAGTCACTTCCCAAATGCGAAATACCACCCAGTACTCCATTTTTTAAAACATCCTAAAACGTAAAACATAAGGAGAATTTAAGCAATTACTTTTCATACTCTTCATCTCTGAGTTTCATATAAATGATCACTCTCTTGTAAAGAAGTCCTAGTTCTGCAAAGGCTGTGTAGAAAATGTAGTAAACACTGGTCAGATATTTTTGCGTTTACGTTCAAGTCATTTGTCTTAAATCATTTAACACATCTTTTCCCTTATGCTTTTCTTTTACCCATCTACTTAATCCTACTCTTTTCACGTGCACTAGTCTTTCTTAAACAGCCATGTCCGTTCCAGTGAATCATTCCTTGTGTCCCTCTGACTGGAAAAGTGTACTCCACCTTTGTCCTTCTGCTGTATTTACTTCACACTTACTTTCTTGCCCTCTACGTCCAAAAACACCTTTACAGGGTAATCACTCGTTTTAACATTTGATGAAGAATTGACCTGTTGCATACCGAGCTGGATACAAACTAGAAAATGCATGGTAAACATAACAATAGCAGCAGTCCTGCCCCCAGATGATTGTCATCCGCCCAAACCAGTTGTTGTTAGCTTTCTCTGGCTCTTTTATGGTCATTCTCACGTGTGAGATGTTTACATCTTGATGTTTACATGGCATCCTGGCACTTATTGACACGTGCTTCAGATCTCTTTATTTCCTTTGCTCTTTCACAGCTGCGTTGGTCAAAAGCACGTGCAATGGTCCCAACCACCTTTTCACCAACTCTTTCTTCTCAGATCTCGTACTACCACGAAATGAGTAGGTTGAAGTAATGTAGAGGGATTTCTGCATCTTTCCCTTCCATGGTTTTCACCTGCACATAGACATTGGATGACGACAACAACGAAAACATTTCCTTGCAAAAACTGCATCATCAACTGTTGATGGCAGCTCTCGTTTACCCTATCGTATCGTATCGTAACCACCTAGACATTGATAATGCAATGGTAATAATAAAAATAAGCCACAGGACTAACTGTCACCATGGGTCTGCAACAACACGGATGTCATAAACCTATTTTAGGTAGGCCCAAAGATAGTGCCACAGACCGCTGAAGTTTCATGTTCACAAAGGTCCCTTTTGCCTCTTGTGTCCAATAAATTCAAAATCTTCTCCCTCAAACCAGTCGTTTTGAAATTCAATTTTTTTTTTCCTCAGACATGTGACGTGCAATGCAAATTGCCAGGCAACATTATTTGTGTCGAACGGCTCAGATCTGTGGGCCATGATTTTTGCCCATTTCTTATTTTTAATATGCCATTCTCAGGCTCAACTTGCAGACAGCATATTTGCTCATCGTCTGCCATTCTATCACCCCAGTAATCTGCAACCAAAGTCACGTTTAGTTTAAACAACAAACAACTCTTCCTACAGTGGGAACAGGGCACACAGGCAAATAAAAGAAGGCATGTTTCATTGCTCGTCTCTCTTTTGTTTCACAATGTAGGAGTATCTTCGTTATACGCCTGCTTTTCCTCCTTCATTGCTGTTGGTCTCTTCATCATGACTGCAGCAGTGATTGTGACCAACATCAGGAGCAAAACTAAAGGTGTGTGCTTCACCACTTGCTCATTCATAGCAGCGATGAATTTTACGAAAGGTTTGACCAAAGCCCAAAAAAACTAACAAAACAGAAAATGCTTCTTTATGTATTTAGTTTAATTATTGACTCAGTCATCCTTAACTCTGGCTGCTAAAGATACCTTTCAAAGAAAGCTCAAAGAACTAATTTTCGGAGCTGTGGATTAATATGAATTAACATTGTAAGTGAACCAAAACGTTTCTCTTTGTAACTTCCTAAATCTTAACCTCTCATGACCGTTGTAGCACATTAAACAAGACTTATTGCAGATATTAATGTGGAATGCATTTTGATGTAAAAAACTAATGGAGACAATTTTATAGTTATTATACATATGATGATTGTGTGTATCCGATCATATCACAAATATCTGATCATAATTGCTTTCATGTGAGGTTTGGTTTAGTGTGTCCTGACTGATGATTTTGGAGTCAGGATTTTAACTTGAGCTTCAGTAGTTTAACAGCACACGGAAAATAACACCATAAACTCACTTTTGTTAACAGACACCGACTCCACAGCAGTTACCGACAATGACCACGTAGAAGCGTAAAATTCACTTTGGGAAGAGAAGAGAACAGGCCTGAAGAAAAACAAAAACATGAAAAATATATTAATGTAAAATATATTCAATGTAACCTGTAACTAGGGGTGCACATAAGTGGTAAACAGCTGCACATGCGCAACCAAAATATAAAATGGGCTTTAAGTCTGTCAATTACCATTGTAGTGAACATCTGTACTTTTCCCTCTCCCCAAAAAGTCCCGTCCCTGTTTAGATCACTGACCACCTTCACCCAATAATGACCTCCAGATATTCAAATTCCGCATACGAGGAATCAACCTGTGACCTCAGGGAGAGGAAATATGGGTTCCCCTTTGTATTAGGTGACCTTAACTACTACGTACTTACATCAAAATAAGTACAATGTACTTACTGTGTTTGTATTGTATTGCAAAACACTTGAGGAGGGATACGAGTTAGGACAGAATTGGTGGTATGGGAAGGGGATGGGTCAACAGTGTAATTATAAATGTAAATACAGATATTAATTACAGATGTAATTACATATACAGTGGCATGCGAAGGTTTAGGCACCCCTTGCAGAATCTGTGAAAAATAGAGATTAGACAAAATGCATTGTTGCATTGTTTTTAATTGTTTATTTAGTACAGTCCTGAGTAAGATATTTTACATAAAAGATGTTTACATGTAGTCCACAATTATGAATCCTTGGTTGTTTCCAAGGTCGTTTCCAACCCTTTTTTTTTTTCCATATAGCACTACCCTTCAGAAGCAAATCATGACAAATTAAGTTTCATGATCTCCAAATTAAAGAAAATAAATTGAAGAAAATTTATTTCATCTGTTCGCCACGCTGCATTTTTGGTCTCTCTCTGATTCTCTATAGGTGATGTGAGATCAATTTTAACAGGCGTACACACACATATAACATGATGACCGTATAATACATTTCTTAGCAATGTAAAAAAAGGTTTTAAATAACATTAATAATAATGAAAAAATTATAAAATTGCTCAGTCACCCTCTCTCTCCCTGTATAATTGTATATCGATAATAATAATTTTTTTTCAACCCATAACAGAAAACTTTACATATTACAAACACTGGTGGAAAGATTACTGAGAGATTGTGCTTAAGTAAAAGTATTGCTACTAAATTAATAACGACCTGAGTACAAGTAGTGAAAAATAATTGTACTGCGTTACAATGTACAAAGTATTATTACTCTATTTTTACCCAAAATGAGACAATGTGAGCATTATAGAGCATGATAAACACTAATCTTAACACCCATGTAATGTTAGTTTCACAAGTGAGACCCAGGAAATCCCTTACATGGACTAATACATCAGATATAACTAGACGCTTTGACATGCAAGCCATGTCAGTTAGTGTTTGCGTTTTAATTGCGTCACAGTAGAGAATTTTAATGAAAAAAAATATATATATAAAACAATTCTGTCTCACTGTTATAAGAAGAAACAGGAAATACAGAAGCTAGCTGTTTTAAACACCACTGGTGTCATTTCATGATTTTGGAGCAAAACATGATATTAGTCTCGTGATAGAAACATACTACCTACCCACGTTGCCAGGAGCAACTGCTTTTTGAAAAGCACGTTCATGTATGAGATTATGTGGTTGTTTTTAACAAGGGCAAAAACAAAGAAGGGCAAGTGAAGGTTTAATAGACAAGAAAGGGTCTAAAACGGATTGAACAGAAAGCTGGCAGTGAAAAAATAATGTGGGGTATTAGTAAGGTTGGGCATTGTTTGAATTTTAATGATTCCAGTTCTTGTCAATTCTTAATTTTGATTCTCATAAGGTAAAATATATAACTATAACTAAATAAATAAATATAATCATGCATACATTTTAGATATCGCCTATCATAGTACATTTCATACTTGGCTAAATGTGAATAAAAATCAACAGGCTAAAGAAGTCTTCTTGTTTTGAATGGTTCAAAATCACATTTAAAGTAGTTTGTTATAATAACAAAGGTGGACTTCAAACACATTTTCAGTAGGACAAAAAAAAGGAGTATTTTATTTAACATGTTAACCCATTATTAAGCTTGGGAATCCAAAATATATTCCAATTCTGGAGTAGTATGCTTAAGGTCAGGAAATATCTACACGAAGATTCCTTTGAATGCAGTTTTGTATGACCTTTTAAACCATTCAAGCACAACAAGACTTATGCTATGTTTTCTGTACCGCACACATGTAGCCATCATTTCAGAAATTTCTTCTTTTAAAGATGTTAAAAAACAAAATTAGATTTGTGTGTGTGTACATGTGTATATATAGCATGCATCAAATGCTAACATCAAAATCAAAACATCAGAAACATTCCTCAGGGCTTCATTTATCTCCCGTTCCCGTTCAGACACATGCAAACAATATATTTCCCTGTAGTCGCAGGTTGACTTCAAAATTCCTCATATGCAAATCTGGATGTCGATATCATGTCACAGGGGTCAATGCAATGAGGGTGATCTAAACAGGGACATGTGGAGAGAAGTGAAAGCTCAAAAGGTCAAATCCATAAATCTTTTGGACATAAACACCTCCATATTACTTTAACATTTTATTTTAAGCTTAGTAATATCCTTAAAAAATACAGTATGTCAGTAAAATAGTAAAAACACTATTATTATTATTATAATTTTTTTAATAACTGTAAATAAAGTGCAATAACATTACTCTCACTGTTATTAATTTATTATTTATAGTTATATGTAATGGGTCAGATCATGTGCAATGTGAGGACCAAACCATATCTCCAGGTGTACTCATGAGAACCAGGCTGAAAAACTTAGGTGCACCCCTGCTTATATCCATAACCTTTGCAATTTTATTTGTTTATTTTATTAGCTTTTGTTTGTTTGACTGTTTGGTTGTTTTTTTATGTTGCAAGCATTGCATATTTGTAAGTATGTCTGCTTGTTTTATAAAAAATAACTCATTCTGTTACTTCAGATTTTTTCCTGAAGTTTCGGTTTATAAAAAGTAAGCGGAAGACGCCATGGTATGTTTTGTGTTTGAAATTCATAAATCAATTATTTGCATGAATTAATGTGATTTGCTCCTTTGTTAAAAATTAATTAAAATACAATTAAATAGTTTTATATTATTAAATAAAATTATGGTCATTGCCTATCCCAAATTGTGTCTGAAACACAACTGTCAACAAATATTTTTCATCTAATGTGTAAGGGACTGTAATCAAATGGTTGGACTAGTGTGACTGTAATTCAGTTCAGTGGAGGAAAACATGCCGCTGAAGAAAATACGGCTGTGTACGAAAGCTTAAGCAGCTGACCCTATCAGACAATGACTTTGCAGGCAACGTTTATGCACATGTACTTCCTGAAATGTATTTCGGGCTGAGGCAGCATAGTAGTCTAATGACATTAATGATGGTTTGGTTTGCTTAGTTTAAAGCTTGATTTAGTTAAGGGCTGGATAACAAGACGATAATATTACTTAATATATATTCCCCATATATATATATATATATATATATATATATATATATATATATATATATATATATATATACAGTTACAGTAAGCGGCCTGTTTTTTCTGTAGTGATTTGCTTGTGTTTAAACTGAGTTCTTCTGAGTGTGCCCTAAAACATGATGGAATCCAATTCGGTGTGATGTAGATCCCCATTCTCTGTAGCCACCCTTATTGGCAGTGGCAGTATATACGCTAACTCCGTCCACCAACGTGTGACTGGGCTAGTCATCTTTATTGCCCAATAAGTCGGTCAACCATGACATTTATTTACACTCCATAAATTGCATTCTGTTTTATAATGTACTTTAATGAGGTGCAGATTACTGTCACTTGCAATAAGCTGCTATTTAATTAGTGTGAATAGAATCCATTGCTGTTTGGACTTAGCCGCTGCCTTATCATTATAGGCATTTATATACTCATTGATGTATTAATTGATTATTCTCGTATATTATATTAGTCATTTACATTATATTATAATGTTGTTTTTTTATATTATTTTTCAGTGTTGTTTAGTCTTATGAATGCGTGGGCTGTTTGTCTTCATAAATAAGAGATACAAGAGAATGTTTATGTAAAACTAAGGTTCATGGGATGTTGTTCTGAAGCAGATTTACTATAAAAATACTTGAACTTGTGTTCTTTAGATCAAGTCAATAAACTCTGCTCCGTCTTGAGTATTTTAGGTACTAGACAAGATCTCCTGTTAACAGAGTTTTGGGTATTAGATTTGTAAGTAGCGAAATCAATCAATCATTTCTATTTATATAGCGCTTTTAACAACACGGGTTGTATCAGCCCCTCCTAGGATCACCACCTTAACATGGTGGGGGGGTTCGAGTGCCTGAATGATGCTAGGAGCTAGGTTGTCCGGGGCTATATGCTCCTAGTAGGGTCTCCCAAGGCAAATAGGTCCTAGGTGACAAGCCAGACAAAGAGCGGTCCACCCCACCCCTTATGAACAACAATAATAATAATAGTCGCGACGTCTCCCGGTACGGCCTGGGGCTAGGGCCAGCATGCGAGCGTCTGGTGGACGGGTTTTGCCCCATGGGACCCGGTCGGGCTCAGCCCGAAACAGCAGCGTGGGGCCATTCTCCCATGGGCAAACTCTCAGGAACCCATCCTGAAGAGGGTATAGAGCTGGTCCAGTGTTCCACATCCAGGACAAAACCTGCATTATTCCTCTTGAAGCTGAGGTTCCACTATCGGACGGATTCTCCTCTCCAGTACCCTGGCATAGACACTTTCCCGGGGAGGTTGAGGAGTGTGATCCCCCTATAGTTGGAGCACACCCTCCGGTCCCCCTTCTTAAAAAGAGGAACCACCACCCCGGTCTGCCAGTCCAGAGGCACTGTCCACACGATGCTGCAAAGGCATGTCAGCCAAGACAGCCCTACAACATCCAGAGACCTGAGGTACTCCGGGGCGGATCTCATCCACCCCCAGTGTCTTGCTACCGAGGAGCTTCTCAAAAACCTCAGTGACCTCAGCCAGGGTGATGGTCGAGTCCACCCCTGGGTTATGGATTCACATGCTTCACTTCTCGTTGGCTCTGTAACACAAGTTGTTTCAGTGCAAGTTGTGTTTCTCGTTTTATGTGTCACAGTAAAGATCAGTAGACATATTATTTAGTGCTGTAACACATCCTGTAGTTTGCCTGAAGTATATAAAAAGAAATCAAGGTTAAATGTCAGAAGGTCCAGCTGGAACGAACACTTATTTTCCAAAATCAGTATTTTTAATGTTTTTCTTCAGTGGTGAATTTATATCTCAGAGGTATATCTCGCAGTTAACAAAGAAAACAAAGTGAGAGAAAAATGGTGAGAGATAAAGATACACGTTTTTATTACATGGTGGAAACAGCCCATACAAAATGGGTAAATAAATAGGGGAAAAATGCAACTATGCAACTATGACAGAATTAAAAGACTTGTGGGACTTGATCTGTTTCCATACAGAGTAGTAGCTTTTTTTTTTGTTTTTATCTTTTAATTTTTATTTATGTATGTTTTTCTGGTTGACATCAGACTTTTTCTTTAGTTTTTTTTTTTTTTTTTTTTTTTTTTTTTTTTTTTTTATAAAGTTTCAATGATCATTTAAGATTAGTTTCAGACAGTTTTAGGTTTGATGTTGATAGTGATGCTTTCATGGTTGTTCTTGTTTGATTTAGTCCAAACCTATTCCTTTTCAAACCATTTTTCTGTGGCTAAACTTACATGACTAACAAAAAAGACATCAGAACCGCCAATGTTTACTGATTGTAAATCTCAATGAAGCAGCACATGATTCATGCATGATTCACTTTATGACATTCACCTTTGTGTGCTGCTCCTGATCTGAATGTGAGAATAAATGAGTTCCTGCAGTTTAGAAGACGTTCTTGTGTCTGACAACGCCTTAAACCTATTGCTAGACTAAAAGGTAAGTCTGAGCTGTTTCAAATAAAACAAACTTGAACTGACAGATCCTAAAACATGTCAGTGGCTTTGTCTTACGATGGACACCGATAACACCAGTTTTTTTCTAAGGCATGTTTATGACTTAAATGTCCTGATGAACCTATGGTCTAATATGGCCCTGTCTAGAAAACCGGCCTATAAGCTTTAAGAAGAACATGACATGTAGCCAGGTATGGTGTGTTAAAAGCCTGCGTTTTAGACCTAGAAATGTAGATTAAAAAAAGAAATGCCAGTAGTTCTAAGTCAGTCCACTAGATGGCCCAACATGACTTAAAATTATACAATATGGCGAAATTATTATTTTAATTATCTTATTATTAGGGTTGGAAGCACAATTTCTTAAGTTAACATATTTGTTGATCCAACTGCAAGTTTTCATATGATTTCAATATGATTTAAATTGAAATTAGGATAAGTTGCATTAATGGGATGTTTTAATTTAGGGTTTCCTTGTACAATAATCTAAATCTTAATTTATAAGCAAGAGCATGTCATGAGATCAATGCACATGACACGTAGCTTTTCCTGTTAAACTAAAAAAAAATGATCTCAAGGCATTAGTAATCATTCTGAAAATAGTAAAACATTTAAGTTACTGTATTTGTAGCATTTTTGAGAGCAGCCATTTACTGGAAAGGTTTTGCACATTGATCTCTAAATAAAGTACATAAGTAATTTGTTTAAGAATACATGCAATGACTGTCCATCATTACATTTTTATCCATGTTTAGCCTATACAATAATATTCTTTTACACTCTAATATTTCAGTTGTGCTGCTGTGCATCTGTGTGTAATAATCATGCGATGTGGACCCGCCAGAGGTGCATTTTTAACTTATGGGCTCTTTAAATAATTTTAACTGTAACTTTTTTACTTTTTAAAATATTCCATGGGAAAATTATGTACTGCTGCCCCAGCCACAAAGTCATGCAGATCCAATGACACAGACAAGTTGAATTACTTGGCACCACACCCAAGTCCACCATCAAAGCAAACCACCCAGCTCTGTCTTCTCAAAATCCATGGCAGTGTTTTGGAAGCATGCATGCTCATTTTATCTGTACACAGATAAATTGTTATGGCTGCAGTTTACTTTCCTCCCCCATGTGCAAATGCTAAAGACACAAACAACATACAAAAAACCCTGGTTTTATCATAGCTGGTGACTATGCATTCAAGTTAAAAAAAATCAAAATGGTTAAAGCAAAAGGGAACTTGGACGCGCCCTGAGAGCAACTGTGCCGTGCACCTATGACTCATTCAGTACAGGTGCGCCCTACTAATAAACTTTTTGCATCATTGTCCCTGTCATGCATTCAGAATGCGTCGTCCCACTTAACCTGTTCTGCAGGTCTGTTTATGAATTCCCCTAAAATCCCAGTACAAACATATCACCATTTCAGTCACGCTAACCAGCATTTGGTCCAGCTGTAAAATATCACCGTTTGCAGCTATTACCGCTCCTGTCTGTTTTAACATGAGCACTACTTTGGTGTAAAACGTCACCAAAGCCACAAAAATAACACAAGTGGCATGAATCCTTTTTAGTTTGTGATCATTTCAAAATATCCATCTGTTGGGTCTGGATGCCTCTTCTTTCCCACCGAAGTCACTCTTGTTAAAATAAAGACACGACGATTTGTTTCTAATTTTTAAAGAGCTCGCAAGTGGTGTCTTCAGTTGCAAGCGAGAGCAAAACCGTCAAGTTTGCCTTGGTTTGCATCTGAAAGCCCCACCAGAAAATCTCCTTTTTATTGTGAAAAGATAAGAAAACACACCATGTCACAAAGTGGAACATTATATCATCATAGCGTGACTCGTCCAAGGTTGAGTTCTGAGATTAAGACTGTCTTCCCAAAACATGCGAGAAAGCGGCCTTGGTACGCGATAAGCAGGAACCGAGTCCAAGATATGAGAGAACAAGCGATCCTTGAAGATATGCACACACATCTGCTTTGGAAATTTCCATCATGCAGTCACTTAATGTCAACATTAAATCATAGAAAATCATATATCATCTAACACCACCGTTAACAGCTATTACAGCTCTTTGTATTCTGGAAGATTTTTCTGATTGTGTCATCAGATTTTGGCTTTGTTCGCTGCTGTTGTTTAATGTGTTTGTGTTTTTACAGTTCAGCTCTCATTATTTAAAGATTTTCATCCAAGCTGCCAAAGCTGTTTTATCAGTTTTCAGATGATGTTCTTGGCTTCATCCCCAACATATCTATTAAGTATGCTTTTAACGAACTGCTAAAAGCTGAACACAGAGACAAGAATAAAAAAGAGAGAGGAGAGGGATTGATGTTGAGCGAGTGGAAGAGGAGGAGAGAGAGGAGAAGAGGAGGACTGATGCTGATTCTCTCTCTGGAGAAGAAATCTCTCACTGACCTGAAACTGAAGATCCATCGTCTGGAAGATCGTCCAGCTTCACGGTGAGTAACACTTCATGCATCTGATCCCATCCCAGACATTAAACAACTGTGATGCTTTCTATATTTTATTACTTGTGTCTTTTGTATTATATTATATTTAGTAGTGAAAGTGGTGTTTATTGTGAAAAAAGGTAGGTGATGTATGGCACGTCTTTTTCGGTTATGTGAAATGAAGTTTAAATATTAGAGAACTGTGCAGCAGGGTTATTAACTAAAACTAAAACCATGAAAGCATTTATGTCACATGAAATAAAATATTTAAAATGAGGTAACACTTTACAAACTATGTTTGGTAACCAACTATGAACAATACTTCTACAGAATTTATTCATCTTAGTTTATTAATTTCATCATTTACTAGTTAATGCACTGTGTGCTAACATGAATATGCAATGTGTTTTTATTAACTAACATGAACATGAAAGTGTAATAAATGTAGTGTTCATTGTTAATTCATGTTAATTAATACATTGACTAATGTTAACAAATAATGCCTTCCTGTAAAGTGTTAATTTTTTTTTTTTTACTGTTGGTTTTTTATATATATATTATATATTTTATACATTTATATATTATATATATTTTATTCATAAAGCCATTTTACTTTTTTTAAGTTCTTCAATTAACTGAAATCCATCCATCCATTCGCTACCGCTTATTCGGGGCCGGGTCGCGGGGGCAACAGTCTAAGAAGGGACGCCCAGACTTCCCTCTTTCTCCAGACACTTCCTTCTGGGGGAACACCGAGGCCCTCCCTATCTCTAAGGGAGCACCCAGCCACCCTACGGAGGAAACTCATTTCAGCCGCTTGTATCCGGGATCTCATCCTTTCGGTCATGAACCAAAGCTCACGACCAAAGCTGAGAGTAGGAAAGAAGATTGACCGGTAAATCGAGAGCTTCGCCTTGTGGCTCAGCTCCTTCTTCACCATGACAGACCGGTACAGCGACTGCTTTACTGCTGAAGCTGCACTGATTAGTCTGCTGATCTCTCGTTCCATTCTCCCCTCACTCGTGAACAAGACCCCAAGATACTGAAACTCCTCCACCTGAGGCAGGAGCTCCCACACCAACCTGAAGGGGGCAAGCCACCCTTGTCCGACTGAGAACCATGGCCTCAGATTTAGAGGTGCTGATTCTCATCCCAGCCGCTTCAGCGTCAAAGCTCTGCTGGAGGCTGGGAACGTCATGGTGGTTCTGGTGGTGATCCGCAGCAAACACATGATGACCGCCACCAACTGCTATTTATATGTCCCCCTTATCAGATAAACCCAATACACCCAGGTCTTGTAATCTCTACCAACGAGCTGATGGGTGGAATCAAGTGCTTTTAATAAGGGGACACATAGATGTACAGGGCCGGGGTGCCTCCAGGACAGGTTTGAAAACCACTCTTATAAAATACAGGAAACAGCAGCTCAGACCACCATCATGTATCATTCTTTTCAGTCTCTAATTTACTTTCATAAGATTCAAACATCTAGCAAAGCTGCATATTTTAGATCAGAGGTCATCAAAAAATATACAATGTACTGTTTAACATTCATCGCACTCCACTGTACATATATATATATATATATATATATATATATATTGTAAATGTATGTACATATCCATTGTACATACTCTTGAAAATTTGTCTACACATATCCTGTATATCCTGTTTGTACATAAACACCTGTAAATTGTTTATCACATATTATCACATATTTATCTCCTGTACATATTACCTATATGTGCACTTTATTTGTGTAATTTATATTTGTACCTATATCCTGCACTTGCTGCTTATTGCACTCCTGGTTAGACCTAAACTGCATTTCGTTACTTTGTACTTGTACATGTGTAATGACAATAAAGTTGAATCTAATCTAATCTAATCTAATCAAACTTCATCCTGCACAGTTATCTCCAACTTGCCTCAACGCACCTGCCTGGAGGTTTTAAGTACACCTAGTAAGACCTTGATTAGCTGCTTCAGGTGTGCTTGATTACGATTTACTCCGCATCAAGCAGCGCTTAAAACGCACACTTGCTTTTGCAAATTGTGAGAAAAATCTATAGGCGTGATGTTTTTATACTGTAGAAAGACTGTATGTGCTATTGTCCTGCATCAACCCTACACCTAAACCAACCCTTTACAGGAAACTAGTGGAGAGCAGGTGCAAAAGTAACTTTTCAGAAAAACTTAATTTTAAAAGATAATGTTTTGGACAGAGATACATTTTTCCTGTTGTCAGTAACTCACATGTGTGGTCAATCAGTATGGGTTGGTATATTTTGTACAAATGTAGAATGACTTCAGTATAACATTTATTTTGAACATAAGTTGTACATTGTTACTTTCGACCCCATCAGGAAAGACGAAAGTAACACACAGATGGGTCAAAAGTAACAAAACGATACAAGCTAGATTTTTTTGGTTTCTCTTGATTAATTAAATACATCTGACTATGACCTTTTTAATATGTAACAGCAAACATATTTTTTCTTTATCTTTGCAAAAAATGTTTTATTAAATATAAAAAAAATGTAAATGTCAAAAGTAACCCAACAGTACAGAACTAAAATTGTTTAGAATATATATTTATATCGGCAAAGTCAATCCATTTTTATAAAACATTATTTCATCAGTAGGCAATGAACAATAAAAGACAGGACCTTCTGACATTTAACCTCGATTTCCCTTTATATACTTTAGGATGTGTTACAGCACTAAATAACATCATGATCGTACTGTGACACATAAAATGAGAAACACAACTTGCACTTTGAAAAAATGACTGCTTCAGTAAATTTACATACAGCGCTGGAAAACTATTTTCTGACGTAACTGCAGGAAAAAAGGGTGAAATCACGTGATATTCGGTAGCTCCTTTAAGGGTTGCGTGCTGAATGTGCTGTCATAGCTTGAAATGCAAATGTAGTCAGGGCTTTATGAAAATTGCTTTGTTAATTTCCTCCCGAGTTACTTTTTCCACCCTCCTGTCTGCTTCAAAAACGAGCGCTCAGTATTTAGATTAGAGATTAATCGGGGCGATCTGTAGGAGTACCCCATTTCCTTGCCCAAAGAATGCATAACAGTGGGAATTGCTGACCCAGAGAAGTGTCACACACAATCATTAAAACAAAAAAACACAAACAATGTTAGATTTAAAGATTTGTATTTTATTTTTAGACTGCAGAGAAGTTACAGCCACAGATAGGATCCAGGAAGAACCCACTACCCGCTTGAAAGAAGGCGATGAATTGGGTTATTTGTGTCGAAACTGGTCGTCTTGAGATATCATATTATCAGTTTGCCGTATTGATTTATAGTATTTTAACGTCATGTTATACTGTTATCAAATTGCTACATCCTTGGGTTACTGAGCCATTGAATAGCTGAAAGTTATATTTCTTGATTATGGAAATAAAACCTTTTACAGCTGAGTATATTTCAGGCGCAGCTAAAACTAGCTTTGTCCAGCTGAAATCTCGGTACAGCTTATCTACAGCTACCGCAATCTTATATATAGATAAACTAAGCATGGCAGCATTAAAAATATGCATTAGTGGACCTTTAGTAAACTGCTGCCGGAGTCTTGAGAAAGACAAAGCCAGTGGGTTTTCAGTGGTGACTGATACGGCTGTAGAGCCTGAAATAGGCATATTTACCTCACACTGACCCGTCATTTCAGCTTGACCCAGAATGTTAAACTTTTAGATTGTCGAAGTTATCATAGTTGTCGTGGTTATCGTAGTTGTCGTGGTTATCGTAATTGTCGAAGTTATCGTAGTTGTCGTGGTTATCGTAATTGTCGTGGTTATCGTAATTGTCGAAGTTATCGTAGCTGTCGTGGTTATCGTAACTGTCGAAGTTATCGTAGCTGTCGTGGTTATCGTAGTTGTCGTGGTTATCGTAATTGTCGTGGTTATCGTAATTGTCGTGGTTATTATCGTGGTTATCGTGTCGTGGTTATCGTAATTGTCGTGGGTTATCGTGGTTATCGTAATTGTCGTGGTTATCGTAATTGTCGTGGTTATCGTAGTTGTCGTGGTTATCGTAATTGTCGTGGTTATCGTAATTGTCGTGGTTATCGTAATTGTCGTGGTTATCGTAGTTGTCGTGGTTATCGTAATTGTCGTGGTTATCGTAATTGTCGTGGTTATCGTAGTTGTCGTGGTTATCGTAATTGTCGTGGTTATCGTAGTTGTCGTGGTTATCGTAGTTGTCGTGGTTATCGTAATTGTCGTGGTTATCGTAGTTGTCGTGGTTATCGTAATTGTCGAAGTTATCGTAGTTGTCGTGGTTATTGTAATTGTCGTGGTTATCGAGTTGTCGTGGTTATCGTTAATTGTCGTCGGGTTATCGTAGTTGTCGTGGGTTATCGTGAATTGTCATTGGTTATCGTAGTTGTCGTGGTTATCGTAATTGTCGAAGTTATCGTAGTTGTCGTGGTTATCGTAATTGTCGTGGTTATCGTAGTTGTCGTGGTTATCGTAATTGTCGAAGTTATCGTAGTTGTCGAAGTTATCGTAGTTGTCGTGGTTATCGTAGTTGTCGTGGTTATCGTAATTGTCGTGGTTATCGTAATTATTAACGTGGTTGTCGTGGTTATCGTAGTTGTCGTTATCGTTATCGATAGTTATCATGGTTATCGTTATAGCGTGTCGTGGGTTATCGTAGTTGTCGTGGTTATCGTAGTTGTCGTGGTTATCGTAATTGTCGTGGTTATCGTAGATTGTCGTGGTTATCGTAGTTGTCGTGGTTATCTAATTGTCGAAGTTATCGTAGTTCTTGTAGTTGTCGAAGTTATTGTATGTTGTCGGAGTTGTCTGAGTTGTCTCAACCGAGTTGGCCCTTCAATATATGGGGCTCACCTAAACGTCATCAGATTCTTATTGGCCAGGGTGATCTGGGATGGAAAATTCCAGTAGGGAAGAACATGTACATGCTACGTATAAAAATATGCAAATCATATGAAAATGTGTACCTGCTTCATGACTCATTTTTTCGTGCAATGTTTATGAAGCCTCTAATCACACTCGCAAGATTAAACTAAACTAACTTTCATTTTCTTTGAAATGAGAACTCTTACAAGAAACGTATTTCACTCTGTTCTTGTTATTAAATAGATGCAGATTAATAGTGAAAGATTAATCTTGAGAGTCGTTTCTGCTTGAGGTCAAATACACACCAAAACAAAACAAAAAACAACCAAGAAAAACAACTTGTGAAACTGAAAAAGTAAATAAATTCTAAAGAATGTGTTACAGATTTGAAGTTATGTAGCTTCCAAACATTAAAATATTTTTTTTTCATTTGTAATAATTTATTTGCATAATCATTATATAATCATTAGTCATTCATATAATTTTTTATGTGATCATTTTTTCTTTATATTGAGTATATTGTTTGTTTATCCATTCATCCATTTATGATGGATTTAAAATAAATTAAATACATGGACAACACTTCTTTCTATTAGGATGTTGTTGCTGGTTGCACACACAACAATCAATGTAGTCGTGAATAATCAAAGATTCATAAGAATTAAAATAATTCCTTCTCTTATGAGAATTTTTGCTTCTTTTGAATAGGGCACAAAAAGTTTGACAGTATTTGTTACAGTTTGACAGTTTCCCTCTATTTCCCAGGTTTCTTTAGCCTAGGAACTCATTATTGGCCATCAAACTTTTTTCAGAGGCTCGTTTAGGCATTGGTTTACGTAACTTAAAAAATATCATCCTGTATGATTGTCACTCAGTACATTTAACTGTTGCTGTACAGGGCATCACCAGCACAATAACACAAAATAATGTGTTTGTTCCACAGAGAGAAATAGTGGACGTCGTATTATAGTTGGTATAACCCACAGAAGTGCATATTGAGTAATAATGGTTTGAGCTTGAGTATGAAAGAAAGGGAAAGCAGCTACACAGCTATTTAGGTCAAGAGGAAGGGCTCTGAAGAGACAAATCAGAAATCAAGCTGAGGCGCAAATAATATTTCACAGTTATTGTATTGTAGCTTAACTAATGTATGATCTTTACAGCCTTTTACAGTCAAATTTTGCATATCGCTGAAGCATATCGTTTCCAAATAACAACATTTGATCATTCAGTGAAAGAAAAACACATTCTGTACGAAAAAAGTATTTCTTTATTGAAAATGAACATAATACTATTATTCTTCGTAGTGTGCCACTGTCCTGCAGTGTTTTATTATTTAAAAAAAACAACGACTGCAACCGTGCAACATTAAAAATAAATAAGGTGTAAAAATGTGTTCTTTGTGGTGAGTATACCTTTAAATTTGTAATCGAAAATGAATACAGTAATAGTCAGGGTCACTCTGAATATGGATCAATTGAAAGAATGAGCTAATCTATGAAGGAACAAGTATTATGAGTGTTGAAAAATTGGGACACCATACAATCTGCTAGGACGCATTTCGTTGTTTCTAGTGACTTTGCTTTTAGTTTCCTCCAAAACTGTACAGTAAAATAACTAGAATATAATTACATTGATATTCAGGATCACTCTGAATGTAGATCAATTAAAAGAATTAGTTTAAAGAACTTGTAAAACACAATTTTTGAATATACAGAAATATAAAAAAGTGCTAGGATGCATTTTCTTGTAGTTTTCTGCAAAACTATACAGTAAAAAGCCTTGAAAATTAATATAGCAATAGATCAGGGTCACTTTTAAACAGGAAAAAAATTATAGAGCTAAGGGAAATAAGTTTATGTGTGTTTTAATATAATGATCCAAGAGCAGGAATGTTTTTGCCTTTAATTGTCTTTAAAACTGTACAGTAAAATGACTTGAAAATAAACACATTGATAGTCATGGTCAATTTAAACAATAAATAATATTGTCACGTTAATGCCTCAAAAGCTTTTCCCTTTGTATACATATATAATTACATACACACACACACACACACACACACACACACACACACACACACACACATACAAAAAACACAAAAATAAAAATTAATAAAAATCTTTAATATTCACATTTATTGGCATGTACAAATTATTTATAATGAATGTACAGTACAAACGTTTATGAATGCATTTATTGTATTTACAAACATTAAAATAAAAAGTTAAAATAAGCTGGCTGATTAAAGAAACGCCTCTATAACGGCTTGTTTACATGTATTTTGACTGCTCGGAGCACCCGTACTGTAAGTCCACGATTACATGCGTGCATTAAAAAAAAGACGTGCGGCTGGCTTGACAAACTTGTTTTGCATGAATTTATGAATTCCCCTAAAATCCCACATCAGGCTAACCAGCATTTAGTCCATCAGTAAACACTCACTCCTGTCTGTTTTAACACGAGCACTGTTTTTTTGTAAAGTCACATAAATAGTAGCCTTTAAACCATTCCTTGAGCTCTTAGGCAGGTTTAGCGCAGGGAGATGAAGACCTCTTGTGGCTGGAGGAAGTAGCTGCATTCAATCAGTGAACACAGCTCTCCCTAATCTACACACCTGATTCAAATCATCCTCTGTTTAGGAAAGAGCTCCACGAATCAATTAGTGTGTCAGAGAAGAGAGACATCCACCGCCGTAGGCCTCAGTATTTATAGACTTCACAAACAATAATCACTTATGTTAAATCATAGTGATAGTTTTAGTTCTGTAAACTCTCTCACTGTCTCGGATATTGATCCATTAGAAGCCTTCGGGTCTTTTCACGCCTTTTGTATGAAACATTGCACACATTATTTCTTGTATTTAATACTCATTTATGATATACATGTGCCGTATTTTAAAATATAGCTAGTTTACAGTAGCATAAGATTACAACTGCTCACAATAAGGCACTAAAACTACAGTTTCTTTTTAAATAAATTAAATTAAAATGATGCAACATATCTTTAACAGTCGGAAGCAAAGCACGCTGGAAACTAGAAATCAGCTTTAACTCAATCCAGGAATGTGTTAAACGTATTAGAAAGTTATGAATATTAGATTTGCATTTGTCTTCACTGTTAAATATATTATATATAACCATTTTCAATGCATACACTGGCTGGTTTGGAAATGCCCTAGAAAAGTGACGTTTTGGACATCCTTTTTCGTTGGTGATCATTTTAAAACATCCACCGTGAGCAGCGAGTACAGCTCTTCGTAATCTGGACATCGGAGAGGTCAGTTTATTAACATTGACTTGATATACGTGTCTTATGGACATGACGGTCCAGTTTCTCCATAGTAGCTCAACTTTGACATCTGTATATTGACATCATTATGTGATCAAAATGAAAATCATTAATGCTGGTCTTCAATGATAATGTCAAGTTACTTTAACTTTTGGAGGGCAGCGTATATTGCGGTGTATATACAGTATATATAAAAAAACCAAGCATTTGTTTCCAATGTATTATGTAATATATCACATTATATTTTGCAGTATATTCCCATGTATTTTTATTCTGGAATGTATGGTTGTCGATCAGTTTTTGCCGGGCAGGATTAATGTAAGTGTAAGTAAAACAGTGACGCTAACAGCAATGAACGCCTAAACTTTAAATATTCATTTTATATATACAGTAGCTTCAAAAAAGGCATATTTTGCTCTTCTCGTGTGCCACTGTTATTAGTAATATACTAATGACAACTGACAAATATGATTGGTGATTATATTACGTAATATAATGTATGAAATAAGTCATGAATAAAAATAGAAAGTGGGTGAATTTATTATTATTATTATTAAAATTTTACAACCTCTTTGTGTTGATTTGAATCATATCATGTGTCGATGATAGACAGAGATAAGCATCAAAAATTGTTGAAATTAAGAGGATGTAGTATATTTCCATTTAATGTAGACATGTTACATTTGCCTATTATTATTATTATTAATATTTTTATTAATAAAATTTTGTAATGTGCCAGGGCTAGGCATCATTTCTGTGTGGAAATGTTTGCACAGATTTTGTGTATATACACACATTTAAAAGAGGATTTTTCTGATTGTGTTATCATGTTTATGTTACAGTTTAACCCTCATTATTTAAAGAGTTTCATCCAAAGCTGTTTTATCAGTTTTCAGATGATGTTCTTGGCTTCATCCCCAAAATATCTATTAAGTATGCTTTTAACGAACTGCTAAAAGCTGAACACAGAGACAAGAATAAAAAGGAGAGAGGAGAGGGATTGATGTTGAGCGAGTGGAAGAGGAGGAGAGAGAGGAGAAGAGGAGGACTGATGCTGATTCTCTCTCTGGAGAAGAAATCTCTCACTGACCTGAAACTGAAGATCCATCGTCTGGAAGATCGTCCAGCTTCACGGTGAGTAACACTTCATGCATCTGATCCCATCCCAGACATTAAACAACCGTGATGCTTTCTATATTTTATTACTTGTGTCTTTTGTATTATATTATATTTAGTAGTGAAAGTGGTGTTTATTGTGAAAAAAGGTAGGTGATGTATGGCACGTCTTTTTCGGTTATGTGAAATGAAGTTTAAATATTAGAGAACTGTGCAGCAGGGTTATTAACTAAAACTAAAGCCATGAAAGCATTTATGTCACATGAAATAAAATATTTAAAATGAGGTAACACTTTACAAACTATGTTTGTTAACCAACTATGAACAATACTTCTACAGAATTTATTCATCTTAGTTTATTAATTTCATCATTTACTCATGCATTTTTGTTTGTTATGATTAGTTAATGCGCTGTGTGCTAACATTAATATGCAATGTGTTTTTATTAACTAACATTAACATGAATAAAGAGTGTAATAAATGTAGTGTTCATTGTTAATTTATGTTAATTAATACATTAACACAACGTTAACAAATAACACCTTCCTGTAAAGTGTTATCAAAAATGCAAACATTTTTACATTTGTATTTTTTGTCTGTTGTATTATATATTTTATACATTTATATTTTATATATATTGTATTCATAATATGCCATTTTACTTTTTTTAAGTTCTTCAGCTAACTGAAGTGAAAACAAGAAATAATCTTGATGATGATGGTGAGGGTGATGGTGGTGGTGATGATGATGATGATGGTTGCGGTGATGATGGTGCTGGTGGTGGTGATGATGCTGGTAGTGGTGATGGTGGTGGTGATGATTATGGTTGCGGTGATGATGTGGTGGTGATGGTGGCAATGATGATGATGATGGTGATGGTGATGGTGATGGTGGCGGTGATGATGTTGATGGTGGCGGTGATGATGTTGATGGTGGTGATGGCGGTGATGATGATGTTGGTGGTGGTGATGATGGTTGCGATGTGGTGATGGTGATGATAATAGTGGTGGTGGTGATGTTGGTGGTGGTGATGATGGTGGTGGTGGTGGTGATGATGTTGAAGATGATGGTTATGATGGTGGCGATGATGGTGATGATGGTGGCGGTGATGATGATGTTGGCGGTGGTGAAGATGATGATGATGATGTTGGTGGCGATGATGATGATGGTTGCGGTGGTGATGATGATGATAGCGGAGTGGTGTTGGTGGTGATGATGATGGTTGCGGTGATGATGATGATAGCGGAGTGGTGTTGGCGGTGATGATGGTGGTGGTGGTGATGATGATGGTTGCGGTGATGATGATGATGATAGCGGAGTGGTGTTGGCGGTGATGATGATGGTGGTGGTGGTGATGATGATGATAGTGGTGGTGGTGATGATGGTGGTGATTGTGGTGGTGGTGATGATGATGCTGATGATAATGATGGCGGTAGTGTGAATTTTCCTCTATCTTTCTATTTTTGCAGATATGGCTATAATAGGAATATCTTGAGAAACATCACGATGGATAACAGCACCTCGATGCATTCGGACAGAAACTCCAGCGAGGGTCAGACTCTGAGCACCATGCCGGAGAACTCTCTGGAGATCCAGGCAGTCACCATCTCTCTGTCGCTCCTCATCTGTGGTGTGGGGATCGCGGGAACGTCATGGTGGTCCTGGTGGTGATCCGCAGCAAACACATGATGACCGCCACCAACTGCTATTTAGTGAGTCTAGCCGTGGCCGATCTGACCGTGCTTGTGGCGGCAGGTTTACCGAACATCTCCGAGGTGGTGGCTTCGTGGATCTACGGCTACGCCGGCTGCGTTTGCATCACTTACCTGCAGTACCTGGGCATCAACGTGTCCTCCTGCTCCATCACGGCCTTCACCATCGAACGCTACATCGCCATCTGCCACTCCATCAAAGCCCAGCTCATCTGCACCGTGTCCAGAGCCAAGAAGATCATCGGCTGCGTCTGGATCTTCACCTCTCTCTACTGCATCATGTGGTTCTTCCTCGTCGACACGAATGAGACGGTTTATTCTAACGGCGTCGTGGTCCGCTGCGGCTATCGGGTGTCCAGGAACCTCTACATGCCCATCTACTTCCTGGACTTCACTCTGTTTTATGTGGTTCCTCTCGTCGTGGCTTTGGTTTTGTACGGACTGATCGCCAGGGTCTTGTTTCGAGACCCGCTGCCGTCGAATCTGTCCGAGCAGAGGCTCTCTGTTCATCAGAGCCGGCGGCAGAGCTCCGTGAAGGTGTCCTGTAGAGCAGCAGCCTCCAGGAAACAGGTGCGCTCTCTCTGTCACGTACTAGAACATATGAAGAAACAAAGAAAAAAAAAATTCATGTATGTCTATACAATTCGTTGAAAAATATAAAGAAAATATATTATACCTATTTAATGAAGAAAGAAAATTATACTGAGAAATATATATATATATATATATATATATTATTAATATGCACACACATAAACATATATATACATACATATACGTATATTTCCCATTTTCTGTTTTACATTTATTGATTTTTTTATTTGACATTTTTTAATTCAAATATTAATAAATGTAAAATGAAATAGTTTTTATTATATATATATATATATATATATATATATATATATATTATTTATTATTTTTTTTTTTCTGTTTTACTTATTTTACTATATAAATAAAAATGAGAAGTGTTTCTTTGTATAATATTTGTAAAAAAAAAAAAAAGTATATTTATTTTCAAGTAACAGTTTTTATGCTTTTAGTTAACTGTATTAATAATGTATGTAACTCAAAGAAAATATGTACAAATATATTCACGTATGGTTATTTATTCATTCATTTTAATACAAATATAACAAGAAAACACACATTAATAACATCATTCATTGTCACCAGGAAACAGATCCTGATTTTGTTGTCTGTGATTGTTAATGAACCGTAGTTACGTTATAAACAGCTTGTTTGTGTTTGAGATGTAGTTCTGCGTCTTCATATATCAATTCCAATCAATAATATAACGTGTAAGCTAGTGATTAGTATACTGTCCCAAAGAAGGATATTAAAGGAGGATCTTTTTCAACCACCAAAAGCTAAAGTGGTGCAATTTGCATTTTTTGGGTATCAAAAGCATTTCTTAAGAAAGCGTAAATATTATGCAATCATGTGCAATGCGAATGTAAACACGTAATATCAACGCAGGAGCACACGTCGTCTCTCAGTAGCACCTTCTGCCTTCGTGAAACTGTTTCTGTGGTCAGATGCGTTAACCTTGACATGTATGGCAGGTCACAAAGATGCTGGCGGTGGTGGTGGTCCTGTTCGCCCTCCTCTGGATGCCGTATCGGACTCTGGTGGTGGTGAATTCGTTCATGGATCCTCCGTATCTCAACGCCTGGTTCCTGCTCTTCTGCCGCATGTGCGTTTACACCAACAGCGCCGTCAACCCCATCATCTACAACGCCATGTCGCAGAAGTTTCGCGCGGCCTTTAAGAGGCTCTGCGACTGTAAACGCGGGTCGGATCAGAGCCGAGCGGCTAAAAGCACTGTGAGTGTTTACTACAGCGTCATAAAAGACTTCTCCAGTGAGAACAATGCGAAGAAACGCGGCAGCGTTAGAGAAAGAGTTTAAATTTTCTTTAGTGAGTTTATTTAAAGAAACGCGTCTCGGCAATAGATGCTCTGCGGTGAATGGGTGCCGTCAGAATGAGAGTCTGATAAAAAAAGTCACGAGGAGTTAACAAAAGCTGAAAGTGATTCAGCATTACGGCGTTTTAACTGAAATATAAGTCATTGTATTATAAAGTAATTTGGTTCGAAACAGCTCTAAACGAATCTGCGGCTGGATTTTGACTCGAGAGACAACAGGAGATGCACTTTTTCACAGGAGGAAGAGTTATTATGGATCACGGGCTTGTGTTTATGCAAGAAGCAACTATTAAAATGCCGTAACGATGCATTTATTTCATACATAAACGCTGCTGTTTACTTCTCCGGTGTTAACTGATGGACTGCAGTGCTGTGGATTATTGCGGTGTTTGGACTCTCATTCTGACGGCACCCATTCACATCCATGGCTGAGCAAGCGATCCGATGAAGAAAGAAAGTCATCTTAATCTTAGACGACCTTTGAAGGTGAGAAAATCTGACCTTGGTGAAGGTGAGAAGGTTCTTTTAATATCAGGAGGCGCAGATCAATCAAAAGTGAAAATAAAGGATGAGATTTACTGTTTACCCAGAAACTGTTAGTACATTTACAAGTTCATGCAATTTTTACATATATTATTTAATAAAAAAAAAAATATATATATATATATATATATATATATATATATATATATATATATATATATATATAATTTAAAATTGATTTTTGGAAGACATACTGCAATAAAAAAATTCTTCATTTTGTAGTTATAAAAACATTATAATATTACAGTTTAATACCGTTTTTGGCATCTAAATGGGGGTTGATCAAACACTACTGTAGTTGTAGTGTTCAAAAGAATATAATCACTGTACATTTGGACTGTTTTGTGCTAATAAGTGTGATAAATAATTCAATTATTTAACATCTTGTTCATCGGCATGCCTCTGTTATGTTAAATAAACTATACGTTGGAATAAAATGTATCCAGTATATATAGAGGCCACACGTTCATTTCATTTTTAATATAATAAATATAAAAAATAATTGATGATGCTTTGTGTTAAGAAGCGTTCAAAGCTTTATATTTTTAATGCTCATAAACTTTTAATCGTACGAACCCTTAAAACAGGCTGAGATCAAGTCTGGGTTATCAAAACTTAAATGTTAAATGAAATAGGATAAGATGGAAAGACGTATTTCGCTTATTGGAGCTAGCTGTTAACAAAATAAAATGGAACTGATAGAAATATGCATAAAAACTATACAGAGAGATTCAAAGTAAACGAATGAAGTTTAAAAGCATGCAACAAAATGACAAAAGTCTCCTTTTTTTAAGTCTCCTGTGTTCTGGTCTGTAGATATCTGTTTATTAAACGAGCTCTTCAGTCTCTGTTTGTATCTGAACACCGTCGTTGTCATCTAATGATATAATGAGCAAAACCTTTTGATCAAATAAATTTAGCTTGCGTTGTTTCCATCTGTCGTTCTCCTTTATCTTAGGGTTTTATTCTCGACAGCCAGCAGGTAAAAATAGCCCTCTCATGCTTTCCAGTGGGATTAAAAGCACTGTTTCTGATCAAACACGTCCACGGGTCACTTTTCTCCTGTTTTTAGTCGTTTCGTTCCCTTGATTTTTAGCTATTTCGGTTTATGCTTTAATTTCAGACTCTGTTCTGTTATTCACAAATAACACGGCATTTATTTGACTTTTAAGGTAAGCTACTGATCTTTCGCGAATACCAAAAATAATTTTAGACCGATTCCTCAGTGTAGATATTCAGCAGATGCATTTTATTCAAAAACCGACCCGGTTTGCTTTAAATGCAGTTCATCAAATGAAGTTTTTCCGCTTTAATCCAAATCTAATCATTTGCTCCTTCTTTGAAATTACTCTTCAAGAATGGCTGATGGCTGGTTTTATGGCTGGCTGTCACTGACTCTGTGTGAGTGTGTGTGTGTGTGTGTGTGTGTGTGTGTGTGTGTGTGTGTGTGAGAGTGTGTGTGTGTGTGAGTGTGTGTGTGTGAGTGTGTGTGTGTGTGTGTGTGTGTGTGTGTGTGTGTGTGTGTGTGTGTGTGTGTGTGTGTGTGTGTGTGTGTGTGTGTGTGTGTGTGTGTGTGTGTGTGTGTGTGTGTGTGTGTGTGTGTGTGTGTGTGTGTGAGTGTGAGTGAGTGTGAGTGAGTGTAAGAGAGATTTTTCATCTTTTAAACCTGCAGAAGAGCGCTATTAAAGCCCGGTCCTGTCGGCGTCTCATAGCAACCGCATCTTCACGCCATTATGACGGAACCATTAAAGAGCGAAACAAAGAGAGCAAAACAGAAAATCAGAAGAGCTGCGCTGAAAGACACTAGGATGTTAATGGAGGAGGACAACAGTTAAGTGCAAGATGATAATTAGGATGATTCTGTAACTATATCCTGGGGTCGCTTTTAACAAATCAGGCAGCATTAAAAAAAACTGCTTTATTCTGCTCTTCCATATATTAAATATATATATATATATATATATATATATATAGCTAGAATAGTCGGTCACTTTAGTACCGTTTAGTATCAGATCTACTACTTTTTCAGTTTTATTTCAATTTATTCACTTTTTAGACCATCGATGGACAGTTAATCAAAGCTTTGGGTAGTTAATGTAAATATTTATTTGTAAATCGTTATTTATATTTCAAGGCTTCAGTTGCAGTTTTGCATGCAGCTATATGATATTTTCTGTATCGATCATCTCTCTTAGATACAAATGTTTTCCGGAAGATAAATAGATCTGCATGGCTTAAAGATGCATTCATTTCTATGCGTTTTGCTTCTAGTGTGAAATTATTTATGTGTTTTTGGCTTGAAATGATCCACATTGTGTGGGAACTACAAAAATGAGTTTTCCTTTTCAAATTGAAATCATCCACCACCTAAACTTATCCTAAGTCTAATTAATTTAACACAACTTTAAAATAACACCGTGCAATATTGTATATTATATATAACCAAAAATTAAGGAGGTTTTGTTTATTCAGTGTTTCTTTAAAGCGGTGATATGACGGCCTCTAGCGGCTCGATGGAGTTACTGCACTCTCAGAAACGGTACAAAAAAGGTACAAAAGCTGTCTCTGGGGGCGGTTCCTTTTCAAAAGGTACACTTTTGTACCTATTAGGCTCAAATAAGTACACTTTAAGTACTAATACGTACCTTTTAAGGTACCAAAGTGGACCTTTTAGGTACAAACACATCCCTTTTGAAAAGGTACAGCCCCAGTGACAGCTTTTGTACCTTTTATTTCTGAGAGCGTGCGTTTAAAAAAAGATGAAAATGTTTTCATATCCATGATGTAGATGAGATTGTTTCTTTGTCAGATTTGAATAAAAAATTTTAATGATCACAATATTTTTCATATTGTTTTTGTGATTAATAATTTTTTTCCTTATCATATTTATTTTTTTGTAAAAAGCGTATCATATTATTGTCATATTTACTGTAATTTTGTGGATTAATAAATAGTTCACCCATCATTTAGTCATCCTCTAGTAGCTCCAAACCTGTATGAAATACACAAAGGAAGATCTGCTGAAAAAATTGTAACCGGGAAGTTTTGGTCACCATTGACTTCCATAGTAGGAAAAAAAAAATACTATGGGAGTCAATGGTGACCCAAAAAGGTAAAAAAAAAAAAAACCATTTTGGTTTGTTTAGAGTATGCCACGAGAAAGGAAACGCATAACAAAGAAGACTAGTGTATTAAACCTTGAATATTGAGAGAATATATTTTAATATATTCTTTTCTACTACGGAGGTCACCGTTGAATTCCATGGTAGAAAAAAAAATACCATGCGGGTCAATGGTGACCCAAAAAAAGCCTGGCTACAGTCTACTCTATAGTCTGAGCAATCAAGATGTAAGATAGAGCAAGCTGTAAAAAAGTGTATGTTAAACAAGACAATGTTGAAAGAGGAAGGAAGACTAGACGGAGTGAAGTAAAAATAAATTGAGCGAATATATTAAATATTTCTTACATTTATTTTGGAGACCACAACCTTCCTGATCTGATGTGTCTCTTAAACGTCTATTCATTTGTTCAAACACTTTCTGTATTGATTTTACTCTGGAATTGTAATGAAAATAGGATGTTTTTAAACATATTACATTTTATATCGAATTATTTGTTTATATTTAATCTCACTTTAAACTTTTAATTTAAATACAAATTCAAAATGCTTTGTTACATTCAGGTGATTTTATATGAATGGTTTGGTTTGCATGAATCTATGTCAACAATTCAATAAACAAGACATAAATGTTAAATAGTTTAAATGGTCAATATTGTCTTTGTTA